>NC_056746.1:183949552-184249552 GCF_019279795.1 Protopterus annectens | reverse complement strand
CCGACAATGTACTGTCTTGGCATTATTCCAGACCTTAGTAGTACTCCCAGTTTTGTAATATATGTTTTTTCTTCAAGGGTAGAGTTGGCTAGTTTGAAGTGTAAATCCTGTCTGGCACCATGCAGCATAACCTTGTTTTTACTAACATTACACCTCATGTCTGTTTTAGTGGCACATAATTTGAGCATGCTCAAATACCTAATGTCACAATGGCAGTGACATTATGACAGGTCCACTTTTACAGCTGTCCAGATATTTTGTGATCCAAAAAATGAGGTGAAATCTATACTGTAGAAAATACCATTTTGAATATTATTGGGCCTAAAACTGATTCTTGTGGCACCCCAGTGTTGGTGCATTTCTGGTATGATTTTGAGTTTTGTAGTACAGCATATTCCCTGAGATTCATAAAAAAAACCCTTCATGAGTGCTCAGAGCTGTGGCAAAAAGGGTCTTTTCCCACAGTCTTGGAAATGCAATTCAAAAACAGATTAGTCACAGTGAGGAATGACCTCATTATCAGCTAATTTCCATGTCTCTGAATCTTGTGCTGGTACAGCTAGTGCTAATCAGCACTTTCTTGTGCAATTAAATAGCACAGCCCCCCCCCCATTCTCCCACACACTTGCTCACATTCAAACATACATGCATGTACTCGCACACAGATATACCACTTACCCTGAGTTGACAGAATGCCCCTGTTATATCCTCTTTCTTTTTTCCCCTGCCACTTGTAAACCACAGATGGTTACAGTCAGTCAGTAATGCTAAACAGAGTTTAATTCTTCTTGTTGATATTCTTTGTGTTTCACTGTTGCAGTACTGACTTGTGGGATTTCCCGCCATGGAAGCTCTTGGTCGACCTGACTACCAGAGACAATTTTTTCCCCTCCTTCTGAACCCGACATACACCATATCTGACTTCACCACATTTGGGTATAAAGGGAGTCAGAGCCTGAAGTAGACTGCTAATCAGTGCATTGGTTAGTCCACACCAGAGAAAGAAGTCTAAAGCTTTTCATTTGCCTTTTGACAAATGTCAGAGAAAGTCAATAACTGTCTCCACTGTAGCAAACAGATACCACACTAGGATTTTCATTCTTTTTGTGTGACTTGTTTGGGGCCTGAACACAATCTTCCTAACTGTTGTTTTGGTGCTTTAATAGTAGTACTGTCAAGCGTAGGGCTGAGATTCTAGCTAAATATTTCAGTGAGTCATCAGGGCATTCATATACCATGTAATTTGTCATTCGAGCTGATGTAGATTTCCCTAGGGGAAGAAAGAAAAATAATTTCAAACTTAGGACCTCAGATGATGCTTGTTTGCCATCAGCCAGTCCTGTAGGCTTTTCATTAATGAAGAAGTTGCGGCACTTTTATAGATCCCTTTGATGTCTGGGGTGGTGGCACAGGCCTCTGCCAAGACCTGTTTGGAGTCCAGTATGTCTCTAGACCCCTCTACTTCCTTACAAGCCAAAGGATTTAGCTTGTTAGTTGGGTCTGGAACAGCTTCTCGGGCTTTGGCTTCTGATGACCACTCAAAAACTGGAGATGTTTTTTCTCGTTGTCTAGAGATCACCACCGCCTACAGTTCATGGGAGTCTGTTGTTCATCCAGCTACTAGTTCAAAGGTTGGCCCTAGGCCAAAACCTCAGGCTGCATACAAAAAGGCAACCCCCACCTTATCTCAACCTAGGCCTTCCGGCTCCCAGTCCCAGACCTACCAACAAGACCCAGTGAGGTTGGCTGAGGATTTGATTTTCCTTGGTCAGATCCAGACACATTCCTTCCACTGCATCATCCGTTGGTAAAATAAAGAGGGATACCCCACCACAGGAATTTTCTGACTCTTTTGACTCCGAGGATGATTTTGATCATGAGGAATCCACCCTTGAAGAGAGTGAATCTGTCGCTTCCTATGGGGATTCTGACCTGAGGATATTTCCTTTGGGGAGACATTGCATACCCTGAGGGAGCACTTCAGATGGGAAGCTCAGGATTACCCCTAATCCAAGAAGAGGATTAAGGAGTTCCTTAACCCCCCTTCATCTTAGAGGTGTAGACAGTAACCTCCTAGATTCTTCTTTACAACCAGATTCTCTGCCTCCTGCCCCTCAAAAACCTGACAGATTTTACAGGGTTCTAGATTACCACAAACACCTTTTTAAGAATCCTGTGGCAGATCCTGAAGTGGTGACTGCAGGTCCTAAAGTAGCAAAACTAGCTCTTTCAAAAATCCTTTGCCCACAGACAAGGAAAGCAGAGGCTTAGATAGCTTTGGAAAGAAAGTCTACACCTCTGCTACCCTCATCATGAGGGCTTTGAATTGCAAGTTTCATATGGTGAAGTATCAGGAAATTAATCTTGACCAGATGAAATAAAAACAAATGGGGACTGAAAATAAGGCCCTCTCAAATGAGTTAATGAATCTGTGCAACTCTTGTTCTCAGGTGGCCAGGCATTCTCTACACTGCAACTACGATGCCTTGAAAGCCACCAGCAGGACAGCAGCCACTGGATCCATCATTAGTAGACAAGTCTTGCTGAGTCATATCCAATCTGCTAGATGCCCACTTAGAGATTTTTTTTGGTCCTAAGGCTGAAGCTGTCCTTAAGAAAATGGAGTATAAGCCAAGTCCATGCCAACTGTCAAGGATTTCTTGTAGGTCAAATCTCCTGATTTCAGCTGGAGTTATCCTATTAGACATTGGTCCTTTTTAGCACCCAGTCTAAGCCTAGATGAAGGAAATCCAGCAAGGAAAGGAGCTAAAGATAGCACCAGTGGTCTAGGTAATGGCAGCCTTACCCAAATAACGTCATCAGGATCATGTCCCCAGGAACCTAGCAGGGAGCAATCATGACTCTTGCATGGCATTCTCTACCCCCTTCCCCCATCCCCCTCACTTCATCACCACCATCCTCCCAAGATGGAGAGAAGGCTGTTACTTTTCTACAAGAACTGGACTGTCATTACTGTGGATATGTGGTGCTAAACCTCATTTAGAAAGGCTACAAACTCAAGCTGAAACAACCCTTGGTTCACTTAAAATTTCCTAACAGTCCTCCAAAGTAAAAGACAGAGTGTTTAATCCAAGTGGAACTTCTGTGCACTCATGGCTCTGTGGAACCTGTGCCAAAATCCTTACAAGGAAAAGGGTTTTACTGCAGAATTTTCCTAGTTCTCAGAAAATAAGGTACCTGGAGGCCAATTCTAGACCTGTCATGGCTCAACCATTTCTTACAGGTCCCAAAATTCAAAATGCTAACTCTGCAAAAACTACTGCCCATGATTACCCCCAACGCCTTCATGGTAACCTTAGATCTAAAAGATGCATATCTGCATATCCCATACAGGAATCACACAGAAGGTTCTTACGCTTCAGATTAGGTGTGAGGCACCATCAGTTCTGTGCTCTGCTCTTTGGCTTATCTGCTAGCCTTCTGCAGGACAAAGGGAATTCAGATTTACCCGTACTTAGACGTTTGCTTCATTCAGGCAACAAACGTACAAAATCCCAAAGCAGACCTGCTTTATACCCATCACTTACAGACCTCAATGGGGTTCAACATCAGTACACAAAATTCTCAAACAAACCCACAAGCAGGATTGTGTTTCTAGGAACCTTATTGCACTCAGCACTTCAGAAGGTTTTCCTTCCTCTGGACAGGGTTAGGTTCCTAAACCTTTGCTTCAGAAAGCTCATGGATAGGACATACCTCATAGCCAGATCTCAGGACCCTGGGATACTTGGCCTCTTTCATTCCGATGATCCCTCTGGCCAGACTGCATGTGAAAAAACTGCAGTGCCAGCATTCACAGTCTCTCACCTTCAAAATAAAACTGCTTCCTTAACTCAGGAAAGAATTTGCCTGGTGGGCCCAATCATGCAACCTCAATCCAGGCCTTCCCTTCATGTTCATCCTTCAGGACCAGACTGACAACAGATGCATTAGAAAAAGCTTGGGGAGCCCACTTCAACAACCTCCAGCAAATGGGACTTCAAGTTCAAAAACAAACACAGCAACCTAAAAGAACTAATGGCAGTCCAAAAAGTCATTATTGTCTTCCAAAAGTAATGGAAACCTGGAGTCTTCGTCGTGAAGACAGTACCAGTTATGTGGTACATAAACAAGCAAGGGGAACCAATCTTACCCCTTTGTCATCTAGCCATGAACCTTTGGGAAATGGCAAATTCCCTAGGGCTGCACCTCATGGCACAGTATGTATTAGGAGAAACCAGTCAGCTAGTAGATCACCTCAGCCGGATCCTGTCAGGCCCCCATGAGTCGCAACTGCATCGGGAAGTATTCTCAGCATAGCCGAAAACGGAGAGTGCCTCAGATGGACCTTTTTTTGCCAGCAAAGAAAATTGTCATCTAAAGTAAAGTTTTGCGTCAGGAACAAAATGAAGAGTGGAAGACAGATGCCTTTTCCTTTCCTTGGACAGGTCTGTTCCTTTATGACTTCCCGTCTATACCACTGCTGCCCAGGGTTTTGCTGAAATTACAGGAAGAGGGGCCAAGCGTAGTTCTGATAGCCCCAGATTGGCAGAGATAGCACTGGTACCCTCTATTACTCAGTCTGACCAACAGGGAGCCATGGCAGCTGCCACATGGCGTGGACATACTGACAGAGAATAGGGCACAATTAATACACCCCAACCTGCACACACTCAAATTGACAGCTTGGATGATACCCTGATCCCATGGAAGGGGTCTGTCCTTGACAAGCAGATGTTGGACTTTCTAAAAGAGGCCAGGAGACCTAGCACTAAAAAGTCTTACTCTGCTAAATGAAAAGATTCATTTTTTGGTGCAGACAGAAGGTACAAAACCCTCATCAATCTCAGATCCCTCTCATCCTGTCATACTTGTCCATCCTTTTTGAAAAAGGTGTCTCTACTCCTCTATAAAAATCCATACTTCAGCTGTTTCTGCCTATCTGCCTTTTCAGCTCCCCTGTCTTTTCACATCCCTCATTAAACAGTTTCTGAGAGGGATTATACACATTAGGCTTCCCAGGAAACCTCCTGTTCCTCCTTAGGAACTCAGTTTCATTCTGGAGAAGCTCATCCTTCTTCCCTTTCAACCACGCTGCTTCAGCTGATATAAAATTCCTGACCTGGAAGACGGCCTTTTTTACTAGACATTACATCAGCCAGAAGGATGTCTGAGCTCCAGGCCCTCGTGTGCAGAACCTTTCGTCATTTTCCACCCAGACAGAGTATCCCTCAGGACCAACCCTTCCTTTGTGCCCAAGGTGGTGACAGACTTCATTAAACTAGACCATACATGAGGTTATGGCACTGGCCGACTCCCTTTATACCAGAATGTGGTGATATCAAATAGGGAGCCTGCTTGGTTCAGGAGCAGTAGAAAAAGTAGTCTCTGGTAGTCGGGCCAGCCATGGGCTTCCACAGTGGGAAATCCCACAAGTCAGTACTGCAACAGTGAATATACTTGAACTTCTGCATTTATGGTAAGTGTACACAACTGTACTTTCTGAAACTTCAGAGTAATGCTAAACCTGTTGCTCTGTTAACTTTTTATGTGGCTTCAAGTAATATTTAAAAATTATCCCTGATGTCATCTAGTCTTCCTTCTAGCTTTGTCCAGACATTTTCAGCACAACCATTTAGAAGGGTGGCACTCCACTCAATAGACACACCCCCATATTTACATGATTTTTCCCCCATTCTGTTCTTTATAACCCATGGACTATTACAGTCAATCAATAATACCAGACATTAAGATTTTCATACTTTCTTACAGTTCAGAAAATACATTAGTCTGAAAGTCCTCCTCCATTAGTATAATGGATTGAAGCTCTGAATTGTTGTTGAACTACTTTCTATGCAAAAGGGTAAAAGGTTCAAAAACATTTTTGCCGTTTTAATAAAAAATGTTTAAGTGACTTAAGGTAATATTTAAAGTATAGCCCTGGTGTCTAGTGGTACCGCAGAGGACTTTAGTTGAACTGTTTTTGTGTGCCGAAGATAAAGGATCCAAACCTTTTTTCTCTGTTCTGTGATTGCCTTTTTACATGACTTAAGGTAATATTTAACAGAGCAACCCTGGCAACCCTGGTGTGTAGTGGCGGCATAGAAGAGTAAAGCTCTGTAGTCTTAACATGTTGTTTTGTGTGCGAATGGGACAGGGTTTTAAGCTTTTTCACTGTTCTTTTTAACTGACTTTGTTATTAAGTCACATCTCTGGTGTCTAGTGTTCTCCCCACTCAATACATCTTTCGTACTGCAAAATTGTTGTTTTTTAAACTATTTAAGTGACCTTAGAGTAATATTCAAAGACTAGCCATGCTTTCTAGTGTTTTCTACCATCTATGTTTCATTCATGCTGCAAAACTGTTTTTCAATTAATTTTAAATTGACTTTAGGATAATATTTGTAAAGTATCCCTGGTGTCTAGTGTTCCCTAAACATGTCTTGCTTGCTGAAAAACCTGTTGCCCCTTTGTAGTGGGCGTGGATATTGTTTAAATACCTAAAATTAGGAATTCACAATGTTTTTGATGTTTTAATACTCGATATTCCATAATATTTTACATGTCATATTTTATAGGTTCATAGGTAGGTACTAGGCTATCGGCCCAAGGGCAAAGTAAGCCTAGCCAACAAGGTTCCCTGGCTTATGCCACCCAAGAAAGTTAATTTCCTGTGCTCCTGTCTTGCAGAGCCACAGAAGTGATCCCCGGAGTGTATTTCCTATTTGCCATCCACTCATCAAGATTTTTCTTGAAGAGTGCTAATGAGGAACTTTGCTTGACATAGATGGGTAGCTTGTTCCAGAGTATAGGAAGTCTCTGGGACAGGAATCTATCCCTCCAGCATGTCCTGTTTATTGTGGTGACAAGGTTTAGGTCCCTAGAGCATGTAGCTTGGAGGGATTGGGATTTCTTAAGGTGTAGCATGTCCAACAGCTCTGGGTTTAACATAGCTTTATATGTTAGGCAGAGTTCTCCTCGGAGTAGGCGATATGCTACAGAGTAAAGCTGGAGTTTTTTGAGACAGTCAGTGTAGGGCATCTGTTTGAGGCCAGTATTCCTCTTTGTGAGGTACTTCTGTGGCCTTTCCAGCTTCTTCAGATGTCTTGTGAGGTACTTTCCAAAAAGGGCGTTGTACTCTGAGTGCCGAGTAGAAGGGAACAATGACCTCTTTTTTCCTGGATGAGAACCCTTTTGTGATTAGGTGTGCCACATAGAAGGATTTCCTGACTACTGTGGCGATGTGATTATCAAAGGAGAGACTACTGTCCACCTGGGACCCAAGGCTGCCGTTTATGTGGTAGTTCATGGGTACAGAGTTTTTAACCAAAGGGAATGACAATGCACTTTTTGACATTGAGCTTGAGGCCATGCCTCTGACACCTGGCATCTGTCTCAGTGAGGCCCTTCTGTAGGATGTCCACACCATTTGGGGACCCGACTATGGCTCCTAGTTTGCAGTCATCTGCGAACTTCGTTAGCCAGAGGCCTTCTGTGATAGCCTGTACTTCAGAGAAGTAGATACCAAACAGGAGAGGTCCCAGGACTGAATCCTGTGGTACTCCACTTGTCACTGGTTTGAATTCAAATTTGGAGTCTGCAACTTTTACAGTGTGGGTTCTGTCAGTGAGCCAGTTGGCAACCCATCTTCTGACGTTGGGATTTATACCTAGTTTAGTGAGTTTAGCTATAGTACCAGAATGGAGGATGGTATTGAAAGCCTTGGCGAGGTCAAGATAGGTTGTGTGAACCACCTTACCCTCGTCTATGGCTTTGGTGACTGCCTCAAAGAAGTCAGTCAGGTTCAGAAGGCATGATCTGCCTTTCACAAACCTGAACTGTGTGGAGTCCAGAGTTTGGAGGTTACCAATGTCTTTGTTTATGAGTTCCATGATGATACGTTCCATGGCCTTGCAGACCAGACTCGTCAGGCTAATAGGGCGAGAGTTCCCAGGATCAGTGGTGGCTCCCCCTTTGTGGAGTGGGATGACTGTTGCTGTGCGCCATTCATTGGGCGCAAAGCCTTACGTGAGACTATGATTGAACATGGTGCTTAGGTGAGGAGCCAATTCGTTCTGAAGTTCGTGTAAAACGCAGCCTGGGATGTTGTCCGGTCCCATGGATGCTGTGTTTTTTGTTTTCTAGACTGCAGCTTTTACCTGCATAGATGTGATTACAGGGACTCTGCATTCTTCCAGTATAGATATGGGCCCTTTAGGGGTGAGAGGGGGGTAAAGGTAGCACTGAACCTATCTGCCAGGATGTTGGCAATATCAGTTGGTTCTGTAATTTTCGTGCCGTTGTACTGTAACTCAGAGCAGATGTGGGTGTTGCCATTAAGATTCTTGACATAGCTATAGAATGCTTTGTGTTTTCCCTTAGAATCAGTGGTGATTTTGTTTTCGTAGCTAGCTTTGGAGAATCTTATAAGGGATCTCAGCTTCTTGCTGAGGTTGACCAGGGAGCTCCTCCACTCATGGGATTTCAGTCTCTTTTGCAACAGTTTCTTCTTTCTGTTGTAGAGTTTGTTTATGGCAGGGGGCCACCAGATTGGCTTTCTTTTTTTGGAGGATAGCGTCTTGGTTCTGTTTGGGATAGCACGATCCATGCACTCGTGTAAGTGCTTATAGAGTGCATGTGTGTAGGATTCAGCAGTCGTAACTGTATTGTCCATCTGCATGGGTGTCATGAAGTTCACCACTTCTGTCTTAAGAAGCATGAATTTGGCTTCGGAGAACTTTTTTACCATGGTTTCCTTAATGGTGGGTGGGGGCGGGATGCAGATATCTAGGGTGATTAGCTTATGGTCAGATCTGACCAACGAGGAGTTGACTTCAGGTGTGGAACACCAGTCACTCATGTTAGTAATGACTAGGTCTAGGATACTCTTGCCCCTGGTGGGGGTGTGGATAAGTTGATCCAGGACATTGGAATTTATGAATTCCGAAAAGCGTTGAATGAAGGAGTTGGTACAAGAGTAGTTTTCCCAGTTAATGGCGAGGTAGTTGAAATCACCCATTATTAGGTTGTTTGGTTGAACCCTAATATTTTCCAGTATATCAAGAAAAGAGGAATGGGAATCCTGGGGCATGGTGGGGGATCTGTAGCAAGCTACAATTTGGATTGCAGTTTTGCCCAGAGTTAGTTGCACTTGGATAACCTCGGGTGCATTATGCTGCGCAACTAGCCTGGAGGTGTGGATATCCTTAATGAATATGGACACACCTCTGCCTTTGGTGTTCTGGTCCAGGTTAGATGGCTGAAAAGTGTAGTATGAGTTATTGCCTGGTAATGCAGAGGTGCTCTCTGGAGCCTTGAACCACGTCTCAGTCACTGCACAGATATCGATGTTCTCCATTTTAAGGAGTGCCTCGAGTGAGTGCATTTTTAGATTTAGACTTCTAGCATTGAGTAGCATTACCCTCAGTTTTTGCTTGCCTGTTCCTGTTCCGGTGGTGAATTTGTCATTTGAACCTTGCCTAAAAAAGGCACTATAGGGGCGGCAAGAGCCTTAGCCAGTATCCGGAATCCCAGGGGCGACAGATGCAGGCCATCTCTGGCAAAGCATCATGGGCTGTCGACCATGTCTTCCCAGGCAGACAGATACTGGATCCCCTTAGAATGACACCAGAAGCTTAGCCACTTGTTGAAGTTAATCATTTTGTCCTTGTACTGTGGTATCATTCTGGGCGATTGCAGGATGCTAATCAGGGTTAGGGTCATACCTCCTGGGCTACAAGATCGGAGAGCTCTTCCATGTCTCTTTTCATGTAGTCCAGGGAGGTTCATCTCAGGTTGTTCACACCAACATGGACAATGATAGAGTCATATTTGTACTTGTTGTGGAGTGACCTGAGTTTGTGGGTTATGTGGTGGATCCTGGCACCTGACAGTAACCTTCTCCTTGTTTAGCATGGTGAGTGGGACATCAGTGTGCCTGACTAGAGTGTCACCCAACACACTGGTTATAGGTGACACTCTAGTCAGGCACCTGACAGTAACCTTCTCCTTGTTTAGCATGGTGAGTGGGACATCAGTGTGCCTGACTAGAGTGTCACCTATAACCAGTGTGTTGGGTACTTTGGTTTGCCTTATGGGCTTTGTTTTTTTGGCACACTGAGTCTGTGGGCTTTGTGTCATTTGGGTTGTGTTGGGGGGTGGAGGTTGCTTGCGTTTCTGCTTTGGAGGTCTCTGTTGCTTGAGCAGATTATTTTTGAGAGCCTCTGCGAATGTTTTTATGTTTGTGTGTGGATTTTGGTGGTGTAGGTTTAGTGGGAATATGTGATGAGTGTGGTGTGGTGCAAGTGTTCTAATCTTGACTGTCAAGTTCAGTCTTGGTTGGAGAGAGCTTTACCTCCAGTTTGGCTAGATAAGTGCATCTCTCACGGGTTGTGGTGTTGGGTGGTAGGAGGAGAGGGTTGTCTGTGTACATGAGGCAATTGCTACAGTGCCTCAAGATGCCCAGATTCATCAGATAGGAGAGAACACTGGGAGCTGACCCTTGGACATGCCTGAATAAAAAAACTACTTTCCTCTAGACAAGTGAGGAAAGTGAGTATAAGAGCTGTTTTTCTCTAAGCAAGTGAGGAAAGTAAGTACAAAAACTGTTTTCCTCTAGGTAAAGAGGAAGGTTCAGTGCTGTAGTAATTTGTAGCTTTTTTAGTGCTAACAACAAGTTCTGATCAAGTGCTGAGCACGAATAAACAGATTCAAGTGCTAAAACTAAGAATCTGTACCTGGATCTTGTGGTAGATAGGCTACTAGGGCTTACCAGTCCCACTGAGAAGCTAGAATGCTTCCCTCCAACACAGAAAGGCTTGGGGGCTCAGAAGCTTAGAAACAGTCCTGGATACAGAAAATCTGTATCTGGACTAGACTAGTTACAGGAAAGGTGGGTAACAAGGCAAACGCAGGCTTTTAAACCAGAAGTTGAAAAAGCTGGAAAAACTGCCCAAACGGCCAATAAACTACAATTTCTGGGCCAGAAACCACTCTTATGGTAGATAGGCTACCTAGTGCTTACCACTCCCACTGATGAGCTAGAAGGCTTCCCTCCAACACAGAAAGGCTTTGGGGGCTCAGAAGCTTACAAGCAGTCCTGGATATACAGTAAATCTGTATCTGGACTAGACTAGTTACAGGAAAGGCAGGAAACAAGCTTAGAATTTTTTTGGGAGAAAGGAGAAACACAAGATAATTCAAAATTAAGGACCTACGTGGCTTGCCCTTCACAAATGTTCTCTCTGCATTAGGTAGAATGAGCTAGTGACACTAGACTGGAATACAGCTGGGATAGAGCTGAACAGATGGGACTGGTAGGAGTGTCTGAAGTCAAAATATGATCTCACTGTACTCTGTTGAGTGAACAAATGAGATAGACCCAGGAGGGGTGTTCAAACACAAATTTACAGGAGGGGCGGGCAATTCCAAAGCCACCAAGATTAATACCAGAACAAGAACAGAGTGGGTGGGTGGGAAACTAACTGCAGAGACAGAGATAGACCACTGTATTCTATGAAACAATTAAATAGAAAAATAAATGACTACAGAGAGACACAGACCACAATATTAAATGAAACAATTAAATACACAGAAAAATAAAATACAGTACAATCTTTAACACTGCAAGTTTGTACTTAACTCCGCTAGTAATGCAGTTGATTGTAGGTATGTAGCAGAAGCCAAACAACTTGGATATTGAACAGTAATAAATTCAAAGATATGTGACTAACATTTATAAATACACAGAAACCCTCTAGGCTAAGAGTTTAACACTGAATATCAATTTTATAATGTAGAGTCTCTTTTTAGTGAAGACTTGTTTAGGGAAGTTAATGTTTATGGAGAGTGTGTTGTAATGATGTCTTTGTTTCCAAAATTTCCTGTCTTTATTTTGAGTCTTTTGGCTATTAAACAATTAGATTTGTTTTCAATTATTGTGTGTCTATTTTATTTTAATTAAGTTCCAAATAAGGGGGTATATATAGGGTGAACTATCCATTACATTGTTCTGAAGAAGTCCAAGAGGATGGACGAAAGCTCTTAACCTAAATTTATCAACCTTCCTGTTTTCTTCCCCAGCTTTCAAAACAAAGGAGAGTATATCATCCACCTTCTGAATGTTCGTAGGCAATTATGTTTCTACCTGGATAGAACTAAGTCTTGCGGAAAATCAGAAAAGCTGTTTGTATCGTTTCTTGATGTAAGGAAAGGGCAAGCTGTCACCAAGACTAGCCTTGCCAGATGGTTGAGAGATTGTATTTCCTTTGTGTTCCCTTCCAAGAACAGGCCATTACCAGGCAAAATCAAGGCTCATTCTACAAGGTCTATGGAAGTTTCTCAGGCCTTTTGGTCTAGATTGTCTAGTGATGATATTTGTGCAGCTGCAGCTTGGTCAAATTCCCACATCTTTGTTACACACTACAAGTTGGACATTACCTCCAGGAACAGAACTGCGTCTGGCTCTGCAGTGCTCCATAATATCCTTCCATGAGTGCCACTCTAGGGTTATTGTAGCTAGGAACTCTGTTCCACTGGTTGAAGAAGAATGACAGTGACAATATCAGATAAAGAAGTTATGTTCTTACCATAATTTTTCATCTGTGTTGTCACTGCATTCTTCTTCAACCTTCCCTCCTTCCCCCTGTCCATGACTATGAGAGTGGCCTGTTGGATGACTTCATGGGAACCACAGTTCCTGGTTGAGCTCCTGATCTTTATGCTTGATCTTGTTTTCTCTGGCATTTATAATGCCACCTTTTTGCATTGGTTGGGGGTGCAGTTATAAAGAGAATTCAGTAGACGTGTATATAAATTCATCATACAGTATACAGTTAAATTTGTTGTATTATGTAATGCCTGATTTTCATAAGTGGATCAAAGATATGACGTGGGAATATTTTAAGAAGTGGATAAGCCCTTTGAAAGAATACAATAGTAAATATGTCACTAAAAGAAGTATAATTAGTAGATAACTGGGAAAATGGCAAAATGGCAATTCCAGTTCATAAGGGAAGGAAAATAGTTACTAACAAAAAACAGTATTGGTTGGTAAGTCTCACCTGTACTGTTCAAAAGCATTAGGCATTGCAACCTTGACTTGCTTATAAATAAGGATATCAGTTAGTTGTTATAGTATAAATATAGACTGAGTTCTATAAAGCACTGCTTCAAATTATTTAACGACACAACTGCAGCTTAGGTTTATGTTGGTTCTTTTCACAGTTGGCTCATTTCTTTACTTCAGGTCTCAGAATGGAGAGCTAAGACATTTTTGCTAGACAATTAATAGGACGTATAGAAGTATGACCACAAACATAATAAGATACAGAATGCTGAGGAAGTTACATTCTTCTTCTTCTTCTTTTGGCTTTTTCCCAGTTAGGGGTCACCACAGTGGATTGTCTGTCCTCTCATGATTGGCAGTGGAGTTTTTTACAGTGTCGAGTTGCCAGCCCGGCGCCCAACCTTCCACAGAAGGCACACACACCTAGGGCCAATTTTAGTGTGTCCAGTCAACCTACTGCATGTCTTTGGGATGTGGGAGGAAACTGGAGCACCTGGAGGAAACCCACGAGACCCCAGGGAGGACATGCGGACTCCGCACAGAAGACACACCAGCCAAAACTCGAACCGGAGAATGTCTTGCTGTGAGGTGGCAATGCTAACCACTGCACCACCGTGGCCACCCGTTGAGGAAATTACATTAATAAACGTATATAGTGGAACACTGATATTATTGACATACAATCAAAGAAAGGAACTTTTCACTGATGGGTTTGTGTAGTCTTTTTAAATCGCTTGTCCTCACAGGTGTCAGTAAATAAATGTTTGTCAATTTCTTGATGTTTGCCAGTAATGTTGCGGGTTGGCAACACTGATCTATAGTGAAGTTCTGAATGCAGTGGTGGATGGTTTCAATAGCACTAAGGTCCTTTTAGAAAAGTTTCATAAGTATATCAGTAAGACAGGCACCATTGTCTAGCTAATATGCAACTTTTTTTCAAGAACCCAACTAGATTATTGCAAAGAGCTAGATTTTATTTTGTGAATTTATTGGGATGACTAATGTTACTTGGTTGACATATTTGTCTTTTCAACAGAGCTATCAAAGGGTGGTTTACAGTCTATCACAGAAAACATAGTTTTGGCAATCCTTACTTTATGGAAAGATTTGGTAACACAGTGCAAAGGTAAGTGCAACAGTCTTGTGATGTTAAACACTAAGTGAACTGTGAAATGTAAAAGCTAAAACTGCATACGTTTGTGACGCCCCTGCACTGGCCCAGTAATCAGGGAGCCTCAATCTACATCACTAGCACCAGTGAGGGATGTGCACATTGGGAGGATGACAAGTACACACACAGTAAAGTACAATTTCCATGAAGAGCACAGAGATCACAGTCAGTCTGGGGGCTGGTTTCTCCCTCTTTCTCCAGATCCCCAATAAGACTCCCCACTGACACAGCTATAGGATTAAGATCTCAGCCAAGTGGTCAAGCCAAAACTTCCAGCACCCTCTCTGTCCCACCAGTGCTTCGTGTTCCTACCCAAGTAGCTGACACACACACACACACACACACACACTTTGAGATTTGATTTATATGCAAACACACAGACACTCCAGGGGAAGGCTGACACAGGTTTACTAGCTATGCCCCCTTCTGCCCAGATTATAAGGTAGTTATCACTGCCACCAACCACCTGTACTTATCAGCTACTATAAGGCCCTTACCAAGGGTGACCAATCTTAATGTGTAATGTTACTATTATCCAAATGGTAAGTGTGACCAAGACTTTTAAGACTATTTATGAGTTGCCTGTACAGTGTCACCAAATACATATGCAAGTAATCTAAGAGCTTAAATATCTCTAAACAAATCAGCCACAATTAAAAGGTTTAAATATATTTAATAATAAATAAAAGAACAAGGCAATACTCAATAACTCAGCACAGTGACTACAGAGTTCAGAATCACAGAAAATATTTTAAAACAACATTGCAGGACAGTCTCAAATAAATACAGAAAACATCTAAACTAATCTCTACTATATTCCTATCTATATTTAAAATATACTTTTCCCTATTTACTTACTATTAGGAAGACAGAAGTGCTGAAGATGGATGTTTCCAGGTCCAAAGACAAATACAAAAATGCATATACTTTTCTCTGAGAGAGTTCTTAAATTACTATCAAACATTACTGCTGGGTCAGGTTTGGATGACATCACTTTTTGTCACCTGCTGCCAGTTCCCAGGCTAGCAGAAAGTTAGAATTTAGCTCCTTTGTGTAAAAAATACATATCTCTCAGAAGTTTGCCTAGAACTGGAAGTTGTAAAGCAGTTAAGCACTTAAACTTATTAATTATTTCTGTTTCAAGACAATGGAAAAACATTAGCTCTAGGCATCCTGTCTTCTTGCTGAGCTGAAACTGAGATGACACTGTTGGTTTGCAGGTTAACTGTGTATGTTGCAGCTTCTACCATCAAAACGTTCATTTGCATAGGCATATAGTTTATATACATTTCTGTCCTTTTCCAGTAGGATACACTGTGGTTACATTCTTGAAGCTCAGTACATAACATACAGTTCAACACACACTTCTGCACCAGTAGTTTAGTATCCACATAACATATAGATGTTCTTCGTGTTTCACTGTTGCAATCATCACATTTGGGTTATCCCTGCCAGGTTAGCTCTCGGCTGGCCCGAATACCAGTGGCTTAGTATTTCTGCGTCAGTTGCTGTCGCTTCAGGACTGACGTCAGGTCGTCAGTAGTATAAAGTAAGGCAGCTGACACCATTACATCGGTCTTTCTTGCCGCAGAGCCAGAAGCAGTTCGCACGAGTGCCGGTTGGCCACTACCTGAGTTTCGTCATCCAAATTGAAGCTGAAGGGGCCCAGAGCACGAAGTCCCATACTGTCGCTTTTGTGCTTTAAGCGCCAGAACTATATGTTGTCGAGCCCTTATTGTAGCTAGATATTTTCGCTTACAGTCCTTGAATTCCAATTTGGCTTCAGTAAGCCATCCGACAGCAGATTTGAAAAAATGTAAGGATAAAGACAGAGACGGACCGCACAGGTCCAAACCCTTCGGACAACACTTCCTTTAATCTAGTCGTCAGTTCTCCGGTCCTCAGTGAGGCGCTTTCACAACCCTTGATGCCCTGTTCTATGGATTCGCAGGCTACTACTGAGACCCTTTCGGAGTCCAGTATGGCGCAAAACTCTTCTTCGACTAAGGATCCTGCAGTTGCCTCTCCCTTGGATGGGTCCAGAGCCACTGAGCAAGCACTGGCTTCTGAGGAAGTACTTTGCAATACCGAATCTCGACACAAACCGACAACTTCTTTCGTGTCTACCGTTATTTTGAAAACTACTGAGTTTCTAAGGCCCAGGGTACGAACCACTCCCAAAAAACCGACGACCCAATCTCAGGCACCTGCTTCCTTGTCTCATTCTCAAATGCTTAAAATGTTGGATGACTTTATCATGCTTTCCAATGGAAGCCAAGCTACCCCTTCCAAAAGAAAAAGAGCTCTGTCCTTAGTAATTTTGTCTGAACAGGAGTCTGATGACTACGATGCATCTGAATATGAAGACGTGCAAAAACCCCTCTCTGCTTTTGAGGATTCCATTCCTTCAGCCTCTCCACCCGAGGACTTTTCCTTTGGGGAATCCTTTCATATACCGTAAGGGAGCATTTCCAATGGGAATATCAGGACTACCCTCAGTCTAAAAAGAGACTCAGGGAATTCTTAGATCTTCCACAGCACAGACCCCTGGCCATTCCCTCAGCCCTTGATGTTGTGGACGATGTTTTCCTGGAGTCCAGTTTGACTCCTGACACCCTCCCTCCTGCACCCAGAAAACCTGACAGTGTCAGTGTCCCTGACTCACACAAATTTCTTTTCAAAAATCCTACTGCTGACCTTGAGGTAATTTCTCAAGGGCCTAAAGGAATTAAAGCAATCTGCTAAGAATACCACCCCCTCAGATAGGGATTCCCGAGCACTAGACAGATGGGATAAAAAAAGTATACACCTCTGCTACCCTTGCTATCAGAGCACTAAATTGCCAGTTCCATATGCTAAAATTTCAGCAACATACCATGGAACTCCTCAAACAAAAAATGTCTTCCTTTCCTGCTTGTGCAGAATTTAAAGAGTTACAAGAGTTAATGCATTCTGCAAATCAAGTGACTAAGCACACCTTACACTGTGGTTTTGATGCCCTAGAAGCTTCTTGCAGGGCAGCAGTCACTGGTTCTGTCCTTAGAAGGCATGCATGGCTTAAGGAACAGCCCTTGCCAGACCATGTTAAATCTAAATTATTGGATGCACCGTTGCACAAAGACAACTTATTTGGCACTAAGGCAGAGGAGGTCTTAAAGACGGAAGAAAAAGCTAAATCTATGCAGACAGTTAAGGATTTCTTACAGGCCCAGCTACCCAGGTTCAGCAGGCATTGCCCCTCCAAGCACTGGTCCTTTCATACTCCCACCAGGACAGTTCAGCCAAGACCCCGGGGAAGCAGACCCCCCCCGCCAGACAGCAGCCACAGGTAATGCAGAGATCAAAACAGTGGAATTCCTCCACTTCAAAACCAGGGAGTTCTAAGCCACCCCCTCTTTGTAAGAACTCACAATGACCCCCCCCCCCTCCCTCTGCCCACCTTCTCTTACCCCTGGGAGGAAAACCTCTCTTTTCAAGCAAGCACCTGGGCCACCATTACCAACGACCGATGGGTCCTCAACATAGTGTCCCAGGGGTACAAATTATTTTCCACACTCTTCCAACCCCAAAGGTATTCCCAGATCTACCTCCAAACCAGCGGGCAGAGGCTCAAAAACAAGTCCTTTCCCTGCTCTCCATTAGGGCAATAGAGCACATTTCTGCAGAACAGAAAGGCCAAGGTTTCTACTCCAGACTTTTTCTGGTACCCAGAAAAGTGGGGACCTGGCACCCCATCCTCGATCTATCCATTCTAAACAACTTCTTGGTGATACCAAAATTCAAAATGCTCACCCTCCAGCAACTGCTACCCGTGCTCTCCAAGGATGCTTGGCTAGCCACCCTACACCTAAAAGAGGCCTACCTTCACATTCCTAATAGGAAATCATGCAGGAAATATCTACGTTTCAGGGAAGGATCTCTGCACTTTCAGTTCTCTGCACTTCCCTTTGGCTTATCTACTGCTCCCAGAGTTTTCACAAAATGTCTGGCTTCCACTATTGCGTTTTGCAGACAAAGGAATATCCAAATTTACCCATACTTAGACGACTACCTAATTCAGGCAGACAGTCAGGAAAAGCTGCTCAAGCACTTGGCCTTTGTAAAGTCCCTACTGACCTCCCTAGGGTACACAATCATTGAAAAGAAATCCAAGATAGTACCCACCCAAAAGATTATATTCCTGGGAGCAAGCCTTGACACAACATCCCAGATGGCATTCCTTACACCAGAAATGCAAACTTACTTGACAGCCTACTTCTCTCAACTAGCCACCAGACACCAGTTATCTGCAAGAAAAATTCTGCAAGCTCTGGGGTTCATGGCATCTTGCATTCTACACATGCCATATGCCAGACTGAATATGGGGAAACGTCAGTGGTACCTAAAAAGCCTTTGGTGTCGACACTCTGAAGACCTGGAAACTCTTATACCAGTGATACCTTGCCTAAAGAAAGATTTTCTTTGGTGGGCAGCAGCATGCTCCCACAACAAGGGACTACCTTTTTCACCACCCCCGCAACGCAGACCCTCACCACAGACGCATCAGACTATGCCTGGGGTGCACACCTGGACAGCAGGTGCATACAGGATCAATGGAGCCCACAGCTGTTAGCTGTCCAGCACACATTGACAGCTTTCAGGCCCCTTCTCTCCCCAGGGGCTCTCCTGATAAAAACTGACAACACCACTGTGATGTGGTATATCAACAAGCAGGGAGGGACTCACTCCTACCCTCTATGCAAGCTGGCCATGAACTTTTGGCACACAGCCTCTACCATGCAACTCCACCTGTTAGCACAATTCCTGTCAAGTTCTCTAAACTCTCTGGCAGACCACTTAAGCAGAAATCTTCTGGACCCACACAAGTGGCAACTAGACAAAAGAACCTTCACCCTAATAACTCAGAAATGGGGCCCCCCGAAGGTCGACCTCTTTTTGCCTCCCACACCAGCCATCAGCTCAGCAAGTTCTGGACCAGGGAGCATCATTTCATGGCTCGGAAAAGTGGATGCCCTGTCCTTCCCCTAGGTCAGTCTATCGGTCTGTGCCTTTCCTCCACTACCTCTCATCACCAGGTTACTGCTCAAAATAAGGGAGGAAAACCCAAGGACAAGTCTTATTGCTCCAGACTGGCCTCGCCAACACTGGTACCCACTGTTGTGCAGCCTGTCCCCACTACCACCATGGCATCTCACTCAGACCCCAACCCTCCTGACCCAGAGGGAAGGAGAATTCATGCATCCCCAATTGCAGACCCTCAGTTTGGCAGCCTGGCTTATTCCCTGTCCACTGATCAATCTACCAACCTCAGTAAACAGGTTCTAGATGTTATACATGAGGCCAGATACCCTAGCACTAGAGAGTGTTATGCTGACAAATGGAAAAGGTTCTGCACCTGGATTCAGGTTTAGGGAGCCGATAAGGCATAGCCCTCCCTACCTCTCATCCTGGATTACCTAGCTGACCTGCTACACAGTGGTCTCTCCTTTTCCTCTTTTAAAATTCATGTCTCTGCTATCTCTGCTCATATTCATACTAAGCAGCCCCTTTTCTCACACCCTCTGATCAGACAATTCCTAAGATGGGCTAGCAACTTGAGGCCACCCGGAAGAGCACATACCCCAGCTTGGGACCTTAACTTTGTGTTGGAAAAGTTCACCCTACCACCCTTTGAACCAGCATCTTCAGCAGAGTTAAAATTTCTCTCCTGGAAGACAGCTTTTCTTCTGGCCATCACTTCAACCAGAAGAGTCTCCGCGCTACAAGCACTCATGGCTATGAAGCCCTTCATCATCTTCCATGCTGACAGGGTTTCACTCAGGACTAACCCATCCTTCATGCCCAAAGTGGTGTCCAGTATGGCTCTCAACCAATCCATTCATTTGCCCACCTTTTCCCTTAACCCACAAAACATGGGGGGAAGGATCCTGTACATTCTAGATGCCCACAGACAGCTCAGATTCGATCTAGACAGGACCAAATCCTTCAAAAAGTCTGATCAATTACTGGTTAGCTTTGCAGCAGGGGCAGAGGGCAAAGCCATCTCCAAACAAACAATTTCCAAATGGATAGCACACTGCATCCATTTCTGTTACAAGCAACACGGAAAACCTCCCCTTATGGGGGGTAAGGACTCACTCCACCAGAGCAGCCTTCACCTCTGCAGCTTTCCTCAGAGGAGTCCCCACCAGGGACATCTTGGAGGCTGCTACCTGGACATCTGTTCACATTTTCACCAAGCATTACCACCTGCCTATCTTCTCCAAATCCATGGCAGGCTTTGCCACTGCAGTCTTGCAGGGCATCATAGCCAGCCCCTAGTCTCCTTGACTGCCTGCACCCTTTTCCTCAGTTTTGGGAATCAACCCAAATGTGATGACTGCATCAGTGAAACACGAAGAACGTGGTACAGTTGTGTACACTTAGTGTAAATGTAATGTAGATGCTAGAGTGTATTCACTGTTGCAGTCTTGGTTTCCCTCCCTCCCTCCATCCCCCTCTTCTTTTGCTGTCTCCTTACAAAGGGGCATTTTGATATTTACTTTCTGCTGGTGGGGTTCTTCCACCATAACCTGGCTCTCACTAAGGGGCTCCTGACAGGGCAAGAAAAACTGATGTAATGGCGTCGGCTGCCTTATTTTATACTACCGATGACCTGAAGTCAGTCCTGAAGCGACAGCAACCAACGCAGAAATACTAAGCCTCTGGTATTCGGGCTGGCTGAGGACTACCCTGGCAGGGATAACCCAAATGTGATGACTGCAACAGTGAATACACTTGAACATCTACATTTATGGTAAGTGTACACAACTGTACTTTTTCTTACATTTGTAAGACAAGCCATCATATTATTATTCACAAATGACATGATTATTTACAAAATTCCAGATAGGTGCACTAGCAGTGTCACATTTATATATAAATCATATTAATATTTTGAAGTGACATCTAATTATTTACAAAATTCCAGCTAGATGGGCTGGCAGCATTTTGGTTTGTCACAGTGTAGTGCAAAGAAAGGTAGATGAAAGGAGAAGCAGACTCCGCTGTTGTGTAACTAATTATATAGCTCTGCCAGTGTTTTCTACAGTATACTTTCCTTGATCTGTGGTTCTCCAAGCACAAAGACCACATTCCTGAACTATTTTCAGATTCACAAAATTGCTTTGCTATCTAATAAGGTGTGTGTGTGTGTGTGTGTGTGTGTGTGTGTGTGTGTGTGTGTGTGTGTGTGTGTGTGTGTGTGTGTGTGTGTGTGTGTGTGTGCGTGTGTGCGCCCACATTGTGGCATAGCGACTTCAGTTTGCATTGCATTTGCTAAAGGGAATGTCAGAGAAGGAAACTACAGAGATGTTCTTCATTGGATCAGTGTTGCACTATCTGTAAATACACAGGATATATCTGGTCAAGGTTCAGATGTCCGGTCAGTCTGTAGAGCTTTGGGCACCTTCCTTGCTTACTGTATGTCCACCATTAGCACAGGATTATATGCCTTTAAAAGAGAGACATAAGGGCTTGCCAGAAATAAGAACTTTCTTGATGTATGTACACGTATGCAGAGTTTTTGTCAGCTGTGTGGTGTCGAGTATCAGTGGTCTGCTTCAGCAACAGTTATAGCCTGATGAGTGTCCCCATTGGGGAACCTTCCTTTTCTTTGGAAATGTTTCTATCAAGACTGGTTACGTCTGTCAAGAAGTGTAAATGCCGTTGTGGTAGAGAAGTCCTTTCAAGAAAACCCATACATCTGTTTTGTTTAGAGAAAGAACATCAAGTAAGGTCCTGTCAGATTTGCCTTTCATTTATTCCTAAAATCATAAAGTATCAAATTAATTTTCCGGAGAGTAAGTGCCTTGGGGATTTGGAGTGTGTAACCGTGGTGACAGACTCCCTCAGCAGACTTCCCCTGTCAGAAGAAAAAGAAAACGGTGAAAGAGGTTTCTGAAGAATCTTGGACATCACACTCTTCTGTGGTTTGGACCTGATGTCTCTGCAGATGTGCTTTTACAGCTATTGGACCATTAGTTCAGCTTTCCTGGTCCCTTTGACATGACCTCTCAAGAGGACAGTAAGGCCCGGGATTTAGGCATATCTTTACAGACCATACATAGAGCAGTTCTGGCCAAGAAGGGAGAACCAATAATTTTCTGTGAGGTTGAGAGTAGTATGTACCAAGTGTTGGTGAGGGAGGACATTGTTGGGTTTCTTATGGAAGTTGGGCCACTGGATTCTCCCCTTAAGTCCCTAAGGCTGGAGAGTCCTAAAAAAGAAGACACCTAAAGCAAAACAAAACTTTTGTCCCCTTCTTCCACCTCGCTATGCAGAAGGCTTCCCAAGGAGATTTGTATAGTTTTACACAGTGCCTGTTTAAGGCAATCCAGTCTCTCCAGCCTTATCTTACAGTTTCTACCATGGTTAAGAGATAAAGCTCCCCCTCTTCGTCAGATGAAGAGGATCTTTCTGAATCAAATTTTGGAGGTCTGGACTTTGCCTCACAGTTATCCTCTCCTACTTTGCATGAGTCTGAATCCAAATTCCCCATTGAAGAAATGTCCTTTGGGGATAAAATTTCTAAAATGAAAGAAATTTTTCAAATGGGAGGACAAAGGTGTTAGAATATCAGAAGAGATATCTACCGTTGTCTGTTTTTGTCTGTCCAAACATGTGGGTTGTCATATCCGATGGGATCCGACCTTGGTGCTAATCTTGAAGGTTGTCAGTTCTGACTCCTCCCCTTCCCTCGGTTCCCTAGGTTGCACTTCGGATATTTAGATCTTGTTTGCCATTCATATGCACCGGACATGCAGAGAATTCACAGCAGTATTAAGTAGGATTTTTCCAGTTATTTGGTAGCTATGCTCCCTCACTAATTCTTAGTTGTTTAACTAAGATTTAATAAAGATATATGTATATGTGTGTGTGTGTGTGTGTGTGTATAATATAGATAGAGAACTATTGGTCTAGTAGTTTCCTAGGTAAATATTAGGCCTTTCTATCTTCAGTATTCTGTACAGATTAGTGTTTTACTTTTCACTGTTTTTTTTTCTAAAAGTGTTTTTACAGTGTCCGAAACTACAGGATTTAAAAAAATGTTCAGAGTGTGGGCACAATTTATCTTAGGACCCACACTTGCCTACTGCCTCGGTGACACTCACCTAGACACAGAATGTGCATCTTGTGCAGCCTTCTGTGCCAGGTCCCTCCAGACTCAAAGGGACAGATACATACAGACTAAAAAAGAGAAGGAAAAATCAAAGTCTAAGGATCAAAAGAAAGGGAAAGAAAGGAAAGGAATAAATCTCCTTTGAAATCTTCAAAAAAGAGATTTCCAGAACCAGCAACATCTGTCAGATCCAACTCGAAGAGTAGCAGAAGATCAAAATCATCTGCCCTTTGGCCCCATTTTCCATCTCCTTGAACCAGTTATTCATAGGGACAGATGAGTTCCAGGCCTCAACCACCCAAGATAATCTTGATCTCCTTCAGTAGCATCATCCACTCAGTCATCTACAAGCCTTACAGAGCTTGACGTCAACAAGACGATGGGGAAAATTTCTGAGGATGCAGCTGCAACTTGGGGTTATGCCGGCACCATCCCCTGGGAGGATAATTTTGGCCATCTTACCCCCACATACAAACGTCTGCACCAATCCAACCCTTGGCTTCGGGTTTATTGGAACAGTAGCTCCTCTGTCAGTGCCAGAACTTCTTGCTTCTTTGACACTAACTTCATCCCAATCTCTCTTGACTCCGATTCCTTTGGATCAGGATGAGACTCTGAGTTGAAGCTTTGGAGCTGAGCTGTAGGGGAGTGAGTGGATGCTGAGGTTCACAGAACTGTCTATTCCCCTTGGGATTTCATCTCTAGATAGCTTGAATCTAATATCTGCTTTGGAGCTGACGGTTGTTGTTGCCAAGCTATCTATTTCCTCTTCAGAGTGGAAGGAATCATCAGTGCCAATAGCAGCCTCAGCTTTTGAGGCATTTGAAAGGGTTTTGGCAACTTCCAAATACAAGGTAGCTTCAAATAGTTTGGTTCCACCCAAACCCAACCTGCATTCCACTTCTTCACATCTTCATCCGATCGTACAGGGACAGCTGGCACCAAGGGTTTCTGAAGAAGTCTGCTTTATCAGTTCTGTGTCTGATTCTGACTCTTCTACTGAACCCCCAGAATGTGTTCCCAAAAAGCACACATGCAAGTGGAAGCATCTAGACTAATCACAGGAGACTTTCATGGAAGGTACTGACTGAGAGGAAGGAGAGAGCTCCCTCATTCCCTCTCTGAGGACATCTACTTTGGGGACATCTTAGAATTAATGAAACTGAGAGGGGTGGACATCCCAAGACCTGTCTCCAGATAAGTCAGTATTCTTGGAAACCTTTTGGTTCTGGAGCAAAATTGTCCCGCATAATACCACACATTGATCCTCTTATTGATCTGTTGGCTCAGTGAGTGTGGAAGAACCCTGATGTGATGGAGTCCATACCAAAGAAAGCTGATCACATGATCTGATGTTGTTAATCTTCATTCATTCCTTACTGATGGGTGTCAGTTCCATCCTCAGAACTGAGTCGGCCTTATACCAAGCTCGCGCCAGCCAAAAACTCTCGAGCTAAGCTTTACCCATAGTGCCCTTCTCCCAGTTACCTCAAATCTTGTTTGCCACATTGCCGAAAAGCCATGTCAAGCCAGCTCTGGAGTAAGCCTAAGTAAAGAAATGTTCTAACTATTTCTGAGAATCCTTTTCACCTTTCCATTTAGTTGCTAGTTTACCCTTTTTCTTGGAAATTTTTTTTTAACTTCTTGTACTGCTTGTTTGTTACCTTTTTGATGTATTTCTTCACATACCATTGTTGGTATCCCCTCTCCCTTACCCTTGTGGTAATTTTCTCTAATACCTTTGTTAGTATTTCGTCTCCTTCCTTCTTAGTCCTTTTAAAAAAATAATCTTTCTCTATCCTACATCTCTGTAGCCATGTCAGAAAAAAAGGGAGCGTCTTGTTTCAAACAGTGCGACCAGTGCAGCCGTAAGATGCCGAATTCTGATTCTCACACATCTTGTGTGTATTGTCTGAATGTACCTCATTTATCTGCCCAGCCTCCCTGTGATATTTCTTGAGGGTTCAGTTGTAGAACCCTTAATGAGAGACAAAACAAATTTATTCTGAAAGGCCTTCTTAAAACACCCTTTTCAGAGGCTATCTCTGCACCAGAGGGTTCACCCCCTCCAAGCAAATCCCATAAAAAGAGATCACAATCTGTTCCATCTTCACCCAGTGAAAAATCAGAGGAACCCAAGTCCAAACACTTAAAAGTGACTACTGCACTGAAAATGACCTCTGCGATACCTTCTACCGTGCCATCTACTAAAATTGTGGCATCAGCACCGAGTACTACAGCACCGACAGTGCAACTGCAAATTTTGTCGCCCTTGGTACCGTCCAATGATTTAACTTTGGCATCGACCACGGCACCGTCTACAGCCTTTTCTAGCCCAGAAAAACTGACTCCTCTTACTCAAGCCTCCACTGAGACTTCAGTGCCGTTGGAGCCTCAGACCCGATATTCTCCAAAGGTGGATCCCTTTCTGGGGCAGCAGTTTAGCCCCTTCCTAGAGCAGCCCAACTCCCCCTCCGGAATAGCCACTAGATCAACTAGGAGCCTTTTGGAATTTGACGTGGTGCGTTTTGTTGATCAGCTGCTTACGGCTAGAGGGATTACTACACAATCCAAAACCCCCCTCCCATTAGAAGTTGGGGGTACTTCTCCAAGGACTCCAGCTCACTCTACTCCTTCGACCTCGGAGCAGGCATCGAAGACTCTGGAACTGATGTCTGTTCCGGTACCCATGACTGCGGTTCCACTGGTGGACCTCACCATGGTTTTGGAGTCGTCCCTTTGGCCTTTGGTTCAGTCGGAACTGAGGCTTTCTCAAGATCACGGTTGGACTGCGACTTCTCTGGTTCTGGGAGCAGCTTCAACTTTTTCTATGGCGCCATCCTCTGTTAACATGGGCTCTCACGGTACCAGCTTCTCTTGAGACTCCATCCCTGAGGGCTGATTGGCTGGAGCGGGGTGTGACCCCGGTTCCAAGGTTATCGTTCTCGGTTCTGGGCTCCCATCCCTCTTCAGGTGAGCCTGCATTCCAGGCGATGGAGAGGGCACTTGCCACTATTGGCAAACTGTCGCCGTTGGACTACCCATTGACTCTTCCTTCTCAGCCGCAACTGACACAAGCCACCATTATGGGACATCGAGCACAAGAGCTTCAGGAGACCCTATTGCAGGGTGCCCCTTCTCCTAATTCCTCTATAGAAACCTCCCTTGAAGAAGGACCTCAGAAGAAATCATGCAGGAGGAACCACGTTGACTCCCCCGAGGAGTCTCTCACCGAGGATACGGACTATGATGAAGGGGAAGGGTCCCCACGATCACCCCCTGAAGATGTCTCCTTTGGAGACATCCTTGAAATCTTAAAACAGAGGGGTGATTGGAAGCCCTCCAACCCTTCCTCTGAGGAATTCATCTTTCTGCAGGCTTTTCTTGCTCGACCCTCTACCTCTTGGGTGATTCCACCTGGAGACGAGTTGATACAGCTTGTGGTGCAGAGGGCTTGGAAGAATACTGACACCGTCAAACCTATCCCGAAGAGACCAGATAAAATTTTATCACCCCTGGAAGAGAACCCACACTGATCTAAGGGCCTTCCATTGGATGCTATGGTGGTGGCGGCTGCCACGAAAAAGGAGCTTGCAGAGGAGAGCCAGACGGTCCACTCACCTAACAGGGAGTCCCGGGCAGTGGACTGATTAGGGAAATGAGTGTTTATGTCATCAATCTTTGCTATTAGGTCCTTGAACTATCTGGCATATTTTACCAGGCTCCAAAGAGATCTAGTTTCTAAACTATCTGGAACCTTAGGAGGACAAGTGTTTTGACGAGGTACGCGACAAAGTTGCCTTGCAGCTATCAACCCTGAAATCTGTATCTGACTCATCCATGTCGTTAATATTGCATGAAACCGAAGGGGCGACTAGAGCTGCGGGTTCAGGTGTAGTCATGAGAAGCCACACCTGGATGCGCCTGTGTGATTTCGCGGACCCCTTTAAGCCTTCCTTCCTTAATGCTTCTGTGGAAGCATTGTCCGGTATGCCACGAGATGCTTCAGCTGTGGAACCTGCGGATGTCTCTACCTTGGATAGGTCCGGAGTCGCTGTGCAGGCACCGGCTTCTGAGGGTGTATTCAGGCCTATTGACTTGCATTTTAAACCGACGCCATCTTCTTCTTCAAGGCCTAAAACTCGATCCATGCCTAGAAAACCAATGCCCAGACCGCATGGTCAGGCCTCTATGCCTAAAAACAAATGATAAGAATGACTGAAGACCTTATTACTTTAATCAGGGGAAGCCAATCTTCCCCTTCTAAGAGACCTCAGACTGAGTTTTCTTATGATTCTTCTGATCAGGATTCTGAAGTTTCTGTTTCCTCTGATGACCAGGATTTACCTTTATGTACCTATAACTATTCTGATGCAGAGGACTCTATTCCCTCTGCTTCCCCTCCAGAGGATTTCTCTTTTGCTGAAACCTTGCATGCTCTTAGGGAGCATTTACGCTGGGAAACCCAGGATTACTCTCACTCTAAAAAGAGGCTTAGGGATTTCCTACTCCTGCCCCAACATAGGCCTTTAGCTATCCCCCCTGTACTGGATATAGTTGATGCCTTTTCGGAATCTAGCTTGGCCCCTGACTCTTTACCTCCTGCTCCCAGAAAGCCTGATAGATATTACAAGGTTCCTGGCTCTCACAAGTTCCTTTTTAAAAATCCTACTGCGGATCCTGAGACCATTACGCAGGGGCCCAAGGGCATTAAGGCTACTACTGCCAAAAATCCTACCCCCTCTGATAGAGATTCCATGGCACTGGATGGATGGGGTAAGAAGGTATACACTTCTACAACCTTAGCCATTAGGGCCTTAAACTGCCAGTTTAATATGTTAAAGTATCAGCAGCATATTATTGGATTGCTTCAACAGAAAATTATGTTGATTCCTGACTGTGCTGAAAATAAAGATTTACAGGATTTAATGCATTCTGCCGAACATGTTGGAAAACCTACTTTGCAATGTGGTTTTGATTCACTAGAGGCATCTTGCAGGACTGCTGTCACTTTGTCTGTACTTAGAATGCATGCCTGGCTTAAGGAGCAATCTTTGCCAGATCATGTTAAAGCTAAATTGCTGGATGCTCTCTTAAACCAAGACCACCTGTTTGGCAACAAAACAGAGTAAGTACTTAAAAAGATGGAGGAAAAAGCTAAATCTATGTAAACTGTTAAAGATTTCCTGCAAGTACAGCCTTCCAGATTTAGTAGGCATTGGCCCTCTAAAAATTGGTCCTTTCCTGCCTCTTCCAGTCCTTCAGTCCAAACCCAGAACCAGCAGAACACCCAGGCTTCAGTCCCAAGTCACCCACAGGGCTAAGCAGTGGGGGGCTCCCACTTCCAAAGCAGGGAGTGGTAAGACTCCCCCCCCCCCCATGGTAAACTGTCTCAATGACTTAACTTTAAATCTTCCAAGCCCTGCACAACTGACTGTTCCCTTAGGGGGGGGCAGATTGCCCGACAAGCAAAAAATTGGGAACTCGTTACCCAGGACAAATGTGTCTTAAATATAGTTTCCCAAGGATACAGATTCCACTTTCACTCCTTACCAACCCCAAACGGTTGGCCAGACCTACCCCCAAATCAGTGGGCAGAGGCTCAAAAGCAAATTCTTGCTCTCGTAAGCATCAGGGCTATTCAACCTGTTCCAGAAGAGGAAAAGGGACAAGGTTTCTACTCAACTTTTTCTGGTGCCCAGAAAAGACAACTCCTGGCGTCCTATACTGGACCTCTTTATCCTAAACTCTTTTTTGGTGATCCCAAAATTCAAGATGCTAACTCTTCACCAGCTGCTTCCTATGCTAGGCAAGGATGCCTGGTTGGTAACACTGGACTTGAAGGAAGCCTACCTGCACATCCCAATAAGGGAATCTTGCAGAAGATACCTATGCTTCAAAGCAGGCTACATGCACTGTCAGTTCTCTGCACTGCCCTTTGGCTTATCTACTGCACCCAGGATATTCACAAAGTGCCTAGCTCCAGTCATTGCATTTTGCAGGCAAAAGAAATATCCAACTGTATCCATACCTGGATGATTGTCTAATTCAGGCAGAAAGCCAGGGCATACTATTGAATCATCTGGCATTTGTACAGAAATTGCTAACTTCTCTGGGGTACACCATAAACGAAAAGAAATTACATCTTGTACCATACCAACAAATTGTATTCCTGGGAGCAAGCTTGGACACATTTTCTCAGATGGCTTTTCTCACGCCAGAAAAACAAGTTCATTTAACAGCCTACTTCAAACTACTGGCCACAAAGACCCAGCTATCTGCAAGGAAAATACTGCAAGCCCTGGGGTTCATGGCCTCCTGCATTCTTCTAATTTCATATGCAAGACTGCATATGAGGAAACTACAACGGTATCTAAAAAGCCTATATTGTCAACATTCTCAGGATCTAGAAGCAATGATTCATATCATTCCTTGTCTACGGATAGAGTTCCTTTGGTGGGTAGACGCCTGCCACCGAAACAAGGGACTGCCATTCACTCTACCCCCTTCTGCGCAGTGTGTGACTGCTGGCACCATGGCACCTGCCTCAGTCACCTGCCCTGCTGTCCCAGCAGGAGGGCCAGATTCTGCACCCACAGCTTCAAACCCTGAACCTGGCAGCCTGGCTAATTACCTGATCTCTCCATTACCATCCCTCAGTAAGCAAGTGTTGGATGTCATTCTAGAGGCAAGGAGGCCTAGTACTAGAAAATCCTACGCTGAAAAATGGAAAAGATTCTGTTCCTGGAACCAAACTCTGGGGACGGCAAGCAGATAACCCAAATGTGATGACTGCAACTGTGAATATACTCGAACATCAACATTTATGGTAAGTGTACACAACTGTACTTTGTCTGGTATATCAGCAAACAAGGGGGAACTAAGTCCTACCCGTTGTGACGAGAGACCATGAGAGTGTGGCAATGGGCGATAGCTTCCAATCGCTTTCTGATCGCAATGCACATTCCCGGGAATTCCAACGAGATTGCAGACAGACTGAGCAGATGTATACTTCTGCCTCACGAGTGGTCCCTCAATCAAACCGTAACAGTGAAGATCTTCAGCCATTAGGGCCAGCCTTGCTGCAATCTTTTCGCCTCCCCAACAAACTACAAGTGCAGCAACTATTTTGTCCTGATCCCCCCACAGGGGGAGTCCCTGAGTAACACTCTGATTCATGATTGTCCCACGGGACTTCTATACGCTTACCCTCCTCTTCCCCTAATCCCAAAGATCCTAAAGAAAGCGCTCCAGTTGAGAAGCAAAGTGATCCTCATTGCACCCTATTGGCCCCATCAGGTATGGTTCCCCTTTCTTTGACCTCACATGCTAGACAAGCCTTGGATCCTGGATCCAACTCCAGATTTGATCTCTCACCCCCAAGGGTTGATTCACTCAAACATAGCCAGTCTCAAACTAATGGTTTGGTTTCTCCACTTCCATTAATTGCCAGGCAGAACAATCTTTCTGTGACATTATTCTGACTTTGCACAAACAATCCACCAGGAAAATTTACCGTAGTAAGTGGAAAAGATTCTTAATGTAGTCCAAACAAAGAAAATGTGATACTTATTCAGCTCCAGTTACTACAGTTTTGGACTATTTGTCAAATTTTTTCAAAGCGGGAGCTGCAGCATCAACCATCCGTGTTCACTTAGCTGCCATCTCCAATTTTCATGATGGTTTCAAGAACTAAATTTCCCGTCATCTTTGCAAGACTTTCCTAAAAGGGATTTCTCATATTATACCTCCCATTAAGGAACCCACCGAGCCATGGAGTCTCACATTAGTTCTTCAAGCTTTAACGCAACCCCCTTTCGAACCTGTTGCTACCTGCGATGGAAGTCCTTATTGCTAATGGCCATTACCTCAGCTAGACATATTTCCGAGCATCAGGCCCTATGTATTAAATGTCCTTATATAATTTTTCATAAGGACAGAGTATCACTCCGGACAAATCCCTCCTTTCTACCCAAAGTTGTTTCAGATTTCACAGTAAACCAGTCTATTGATCTACCAGTTTTCGTCCCTAATTTCTCAAACAAAGGAGAATATTGCCTTCACCTGTTAGATGTACATAGACAATTGAGATTTTATCTTGACAGAACAAAGGAAATTCGCAAATCAGACCAATTGTTTGTATCCTTTTCAGGCCCAAAATTGAGGAAAGCTATTTCTAAAGTAACTCTATCCAAATGGCTAAGAGACTGTATACTCCTGGTGTATCAGCATCCAAAAACCCCTATACCAGACAGAATCAAAGCACATTCCACCAGATATGTGGCAACTTTAATAGCTTTTCATTCAAGGGCATCCATGGACGATATCTGTGCAGCTGCAACATGGGCTCCCCATACTTTTCTCTCTCATTACAAATTGGATGTGGTCTCCAAGGGAAGAGCTTCCTTTGGTTTGATGGTGCTCAGGAATATTCTTCCATAGGGGCCACCCAAGACATATAAGGTAGTTAGGGACTGTGTCCTATCAGTAAGGAATGAATGAAGATTAACAACATCACATAAAGAAGTTATGTCTTACCATAACGTTCCATCTGTGTTTTTCATCTTCATTCATTCATTACGTCCCACCCTCCTTCCCCTCCTAGAGGCTCCTGGGGGATTGTCTTGGTCCAAATGTCACTCTAGGGAACTTGCTCAGATATAGCCTCTGCTTTTCTTGTCACAGTCAAACTTGATCTGAGGTAACTGGGAGAAGGGCACTATGGGTAAAGTTTAGCTCGAGTTTTTGGATGACAGGAGCTTGGTATAAGGCCAACTCGATTCCGAGGAAGGAACTGACACCCATCAGTTATGAATGAATGAAGATGAACAACACAGATGGAACGTTATGGTAAGACATAACTTCTTTTTTTCTGCCCTAGATGATGGCCCACCTGTAGATGCTATGATGGTGGCAGCAGCCACCAAGAAACAGCTGTTGGAGGAAAGCTCTTCTGTTCATCCTCCCAGTAAAGAATCTAGGGCAGTGGACAGATATGGAAAGCAGACCTGTGCGTCAGCGATGTTTGCCCTCTGATCACTGAACTGCCTTGCTCACCTAACAAAATTCCAGAGAGACTTGACAAAACAGATTTCTAGGTCACACTCAAGGGTATTGCAAGTGGATGTTCAGAACACAGTGGACTCCCACTTTCCACTATGTAATCATCTTCTAATGTGGTCATTGTTTTGCTACTGAATGCAGCTGATGGCAAGGCCAGAGCAGCAGGAACCGATATCACATGCGCCAACATGCCTGGATGCAACTATGTGACATCATGGAAGGCTTCAAGTCATCCTTCATTAATATCCCCTACTATAGTGCACCTTGTTTGGACCAAAAGTCAAGGATACATGTACCAGGAGTCAACAGGATGGCAAGACTCTCTGCAATGGGAGTACTTTTCTCTGCCCCTCAAAAAACTTTCTCTAAGAACAGGAGATTGAGGAAGAAGATGTAGTTTCGCAAGTCAGAGTTCTTTCCATGACCTCCAAGGTGCCAGACCCTCCCACGGCAGAGGGAGAAGTAATTTAAACAGATGACACCCAAGAAGCAAGGTGAACTGCAAAATCAAGGCTTTCAAGGTACTTTCTAAGAGAGAGACTTTCAATGCTCCCGAATGGTTGTCCTACGTTTGCACTCTGGAGGCAGTCATAGGGCATCTCTTGTTACACCCTCTTGTCTGGCAAAAGATAACAACAGATTCATGGATGCTAAAGATAGTATGCAGAGGCTATTCAGTCCCCTTTTCCCTTCCACCCCGGGAAAGAAGAAAGCCCCCTATGTTCCACCTAGTCAATGGGCTTAGCAAAGGTGATAGATAAGAGTAGTTGAACTGGGCCCCCATAACCAGTTGGAGCCCAACATGTATTCCAGGTTCTTTTTAGTGCCCCCTAGGGTGTTCATCAAGATTATGGCAGTAATAGCAGCGCACCTGCCCTACCAGGGATCCAGGTCTTCCCATATCTAGATTCTTGGCTTCTCACTGCCCCCATGGAGCATCTCCTGCTCAGACACGAGGACCATATACTTCAGATGATTCTGACCTTAGGAATTTCAGTAAACCTACCAAATTGTCAGCGGACTCTAACTCAGATTATAGAGTTTATTGGATGCTGCTTTGATACCAGACTTCAGATAGTCAGCCTTCCCCATCCAGGGTCCAGTCACTTCATCTAACAGCCCTTCAGGTTCTGCACAACCCAAAGCCACCAGCGAGGTTAATTCTGTTTCGTTTTTTTTTTCAACAAACATCTTTATTAAAGTTTCACACATGACATAGGCAATCTTACATTTATACAAATGAAAACAAAACAACATGAAACCACTTTAGTTGCAAACAGTATACACCACAGACACCATTGAAACAACTGTAGTTACAAACATTATTCATCACTTATAAGCTATCCAGTCATTGTCAGTTAAGCATTATATGGCTCATTCAAATCTTGTCTCTTAAACCTCGTTCCTGCTCTGCATGTATTGTTTCCACAATTCCCATTTTTTCCTATGTAGTTTGCTTCCTCCCTTTTCTAAAGAATTCTACATTTCTTGATTCTCATGGCAGCAACAATCCTAGTGGCTCCTTTAGCAAGATTATTCATGACAGTACTGCAGTGGATTTTAGCAGTACAGTGGTCTCAATCCACTCACCCTTTATATGCAAAAATTTGCACTGCTCAAATCTGCAAAGACCACATCGCTAGATGGATATCTCCATCTGTCTAAAGGCCATCCTTTCTAGATGCATCTGCCAGCAGCAACAGTGACCATAGATGTATCCCTTCTAGGGTGGGGGGGCTTTTAAATGGGAAGATGATCCAAGGTAAGTGGACAATAACAGAGGCCAGTCTTTACATCAGTATCTTGGAGCTGAGAGTGGTTCTCATAGCATTGCAGGCATTTCAGGACTTACTCCCCAAGGGTGTGTTATGCATACAGTCATACATGACTGTGGTATGGTACATCAAAAAATACAGGAGCCTGTTCTTATTCTCTTTTCACCAAGCCATGAGGGTCTGGCAATAGGTGATGTTTTCACAACTCTTTCTGATAGCAACATACATCCCAGGGTCTTCCACTGCACTTGCAACAAATTGAGCAGGACAGTCTTAATGCCTCACGAGTGGTCCCTCAATCTAACCGTGACAAAAACAATTTTCATTCACTTGGGCCAACCTTGCTGCAACCTGATTGCATCTTATCTAAACAACAAATGCATCAGGTCTTTGCTCTAATCTCCCCACATGGAAAGTCACCAGGGAATGCTCTGGTCCACAGTTGGCATCCGCGTCTCCTATATGCCTTTCCCACTTACAGAAAGCAAGATAGTGCAAGGGCAGAGTGATCCTCATTGCCTTCTTTTGGCCCTGACAGACTTGGTTCTCCTTCCTGTAGCCTCTTCTCGTACATCCACCATGGGTGTTGGATCTGTATCCAGATCTACTATCCCACCCAACTGGACTACCTCCTCTGGATCAGAAATCCATGTAGTTAACCTCATAGTTCCTCCAATTTTAACCAAAGCTAGAGATGCCAGGCTTCCTCCTGCAGTAGTCAGTATTTTTTCTGCTTCACAGAAGCAATCTCCCAGGAAAGCTTACCACAGTAAATGGAAGAGATTTTCAATTTAGGCTTATTCCAAGGGTCTATATCCCTTGTCAGCACCAATTCCTTTCATACTTGAATTTCTGTCTGATCTTTTTGACAAAGGAGCCAGTTTTGCAACTGTCAGGATTCAATTGGTGGCTATTTCCAGTTTTCACATTGGAGTTAACAATACATCGATTTCATCCCTTAAGATCTCAAAAGCTAATCTTAAGGGTACATTTCTGTCGAGACCTCCCATAAGAGACCCAGCACCAGCACTAGACATCACCATTCCATTATAAGCTCTGACTCAAACTCCTTTGCGCCTGCTAATACAGTTGATTTAACATTTTTTACATGAAAAACTATTTTTCTGGTTGCAGTAACATGCCATTACATCAGTCTTTCTTGCTGTGGAGCCCGAAGCAGAAGCAGTTCGCACTTGTGCCGGTTGGCCGCTACCTGAGTTTCGTATACAGATTTCAAGCTGAAGTCTTCTAAAGCTAAGTACCCCGTTGGGGATCCTTTTTTCTTGCACTAACCAATGTCAGAAAAAGTTAATAATTGTCTCGCCTGTGGAAAAGCAAATACTGCACCGAGACTTTCATTCTTACTGTATCGCTTGTTTAGGCTCAGACGACAATGTTCCCTGCTGTCGCTTCTGTGCTTTGTTCGACGCCAGAACTATCCGTTGTTGGGGCCTTATTGTAGCTAGATATTTTCGCTTACAGTCCTCGAACTCCGATATGGTTTCGGTAAGCCATCTGACAGCAGATCTACCGAAAAAACGTAAAGATAAAGACAGACAGACCGCACAGGTCCAAACCTACCAACGACACTCCTGTAAGTTAGTCGTCAGTACTCCTGTCCTCAGTGAGGTGCTTTCGCAGCTCCTGATGCCCGCTTCTGTGGATTCGCAAGCCGCTACCGAGACCCTTTCAGAGTCTGGTATGCCACAAAACTCTTCTTCGACTAAGGATCCTGCAGTCGTCTCTATGGATGGGTCTGGAGCCACTGAGCAAGCACCTGCTTCCGAGGAAGTCCTTCGCACTACTGATTCTCGACACTAACTGATGTCTTCTTTAGCATCTACTGTTCTTTTAAAAACTACTGAGTTTCAGGGTACGAACCACACCAAGAAACCGACAACCCAATCTCAGGCACCTGCTTCCTTGCCTCAGACTCAAATGCTTAAAATGGCAGAAGACCTTATCATGCTGATCACGGGAAGCCAAGCTACCCCTCCAAAAGGAAAAGACCTCTGTCCCCTGTAGTTTTGTCTGAAGAAGAGTCAGATGACTCTAATGCATCTCAATATGAAGACATGCAACCCCTCTGCATCAGAATCATCATAAGTATATGAGGATTCTGATGCAGAGGATTCCATTCCTTCAGCCTCTCCCCCAGAGGATTTTTCCTTTGGAGAAACCCTTCATACCTTAAGATAGCATTTCCAGTGGGAAAGTCAGGACTACCCTCAGTCTAAAAAGAGACTCGGGGAATTCTTAGAGCTTCCATAGCACAGACCCTTGGCCATCCCCCCAGTCATGGATGTTTGCCTGGAATCCAGCTTGACTCCTGACACCCTCCTTCCTGCACCCAGAAAATCAGACAGGTACTGTAGAGTCCCTGACTCACACACATTTCTTTTTAAAAATCCTACTGATGACCCTGAAGTAATTTTTCAGGGGCCTAAAGGGATTAAAGCAGCCTCTGCTAAGAATCCTACCCCCTCAGATAGGGATTCCCGAGCACTATATAGATGGGGTAAAAAATTATACGCCTCAGCTACTCTTGCTGTCAGCTCACTAAATTGTCAGTTCCATATGCTAAAATTGCAGCTACATACCCTAGAACTCCTCAAACAAAAATGTCTCCCTTTCCTGCTTGTGCAGAAAATAAAGAGTTAAAAGAGTTAATGCATTCTGCAAGTCAAGTAACTAAACACACCTTGCACTGTGGTTTTGACACCCTAGAAGCTCCTTGCAGGGCAGCAGCCACCGGATCTGTCATTAGAAGGCATGCATGGATTAGGGAACAGCCCTTGCCAGACCATGTCAAAAAATTGTTGGATGCCCCCTTGCACAAAGACTACTTATTTGGCACTAAGGCAGAAGAAGTCTTAAAAAAGATGGAAGAAAAAGGAAAATCTATGCAGACAGTAAAGGATTTCTTACAGGTTCAGCCACCCAGGTTCAGCAGGCATTGTCCCACCAAGCTCTGGTCCTTTCCTGCTTCCACTAAGCCAGTTCATTTCAGACCCCCCCCCCCCAACAGCAGCCACAGGGAATGCAGAGATCTAAGCAGTGGACTACCTCCACTTCAAAACCAGGGAATTCTAAGCCACCCCCTTATGGTAAGAACTCACAATGACTGACCTCCCCCAGCCACTCACTCTGCCCACCTACACTTACCCCTAGGAGGAAAACTCTCCTTTCACAAAAGCACCTGGGCCACCATTACCAATGACCGTTGGGTTCTCAACATAGTGTCCCAGGGATACAAACTTTCTTTCTACACCCGTCCAACACCAAAAGGGTTCCCAGATCTCCCTCTAAACCAGTGGACAGAGGCGCAAAAGCAAGTCCTTTTCTTGTTCTCTATGACAGCAGTAGAACACGTTCTTGCAGAACAGAAAAGCCAAGCTTTTCTACTCCAGACTTTTTCTGGTACCCAGAAAAGAGGGCACCTGGTGCCCCATCCTCAATCTATCCATTCTAAACACTTTCCTGGTGATTCTAAAATTCAGAATGCTCACCCTCCAGCAGCTGCTACCCATGCTCTCCAAGGAGACTTGGCTAGCCACCCTAGATCTAAAAGATGCCTATCTCCACATTCTTATCAGGGAATCACGCATAAAATATCTCCGTTTCAGGGCAGGATCTCAGCACTTTCAGTTCTCTGTGCTTCCCTTTGGCTTATCTACTGCTTCCAGAGTTTTCACAAAATGTCTGACTCCGGCCATATTTACCCATACTTAGACAACTGCCTCATTCATGCAGACAGCCAGGAGAAGCTGCTCAAGCACCTGGCCTTTGTAAAGTCTCGCCTAACCTCCCTAGGGTACACAGTCAACGAAAAGAAATCCAAACAGGTGCCCACCCAAAGGATTACATTCCTGGGAGCAAGCCTGGACATAGCATCCCAGATGGCATTCCTTACACCAAAAAAGCAAATTTTCCTGACAGCCTACTTCTCTCAACTAGCCAGCAGACCCCAGCTATCTGCAAGGAAAATCCTGCAAGCTCTGGGGTTCTTGGCATCTTGCATACTACTCATTCCATATGCCAGACTGCATACGAGGAAACTTCAGTGGTACCTAAAAAGCCTTTGGTGTCAACACTCTCAAGACCTGGAGACTCTTATACCTATAATTCCTTGCCTCAGAAAATATTTTCTTTGGTGGGCAACAGCACGCTCCCATAACAAGGGACTATCTTTCTCACCACCCCCTGCTACCCAGACCCTCACCACAGATGCATCAGACTATGCCTAGGGTACACACCTGGATGGCAGGTGTATACAGGGCCAATGGAGCCCACAGCAAATCCCTCTGCACATCAGCCTAAAAGAGATTATGGCTGTCCAGCATGCCTTGATAGCTGTCAAGCCCCTTCTCTCCCCAGGGGTTCTCCTGATTAAAAACAGACAACACCACTGTGATGTGGTATATCAACAAGCAGGGAGGGACTCGCTCCTACCCCCTATGCAGGCTGGCCATGACACTTTGGTACACAGCCTCTGCCATGCACCTCCACGTATTAGCACAATTCCTACCAGGTTCTTTCAACTCTCTGGCTGACCAATTAAGCAGAAATCTTCTGGACCCCCACGATTGGCAACTCAGTAGAAGAACCTTCACCCTAATAACTCAGAAATGGGGCACCCCGAGTGTCGACCTCTTTGCCTCCCACAATAACCATCAGCTCAGCAAATTCTACACCAGGGAGCCTCACTGCATGGCTTGGAAAGTGGATGCCCTGTCCTTCCCCTGGGTCAACCTATCGGTCTATGCCTTTCCTCCACTACCTCTCATCCCCAGGGTTCTGTTCAAAATAAGGGAGGAAAACCCTAAGACAATTCTTATAGCTCTAGACTGACCTCGCCAGCGAAAAACCACGGACAATTCTTATAGCTCCAGACTGGCCTCGCCAGCACTGGTACCACTTGATGCGCAGAGGGTCTACTTCATATGACCTAAATTTCATTTGACTGAGACCAAAACACTGATAGTTCAAAAGACTGAAAACTCATTTGACTGAAACTCATAACACTGACACATTAAAGTAAAAGGTATATGCCCTTTTCCCCACTGTAGTGCGATCCTGGAGTTAGTATATACAGTTAGGGGGTGTGTGGGGGGCACAGCCCCCCACATAGTTTAGGTAAATATCCATGCGTATGGTTTAAAATGTATAACGTATGTGGGGGGCTTCGCCCCCATACCCCCCCAATGTGAGGGGTGTGCCCCTCCAACTATATGTACTAACTCCAGGATCGCACTACAGTGGGGAAAAGGGCATATACCTTTTACTTTAATGTGTCAGTGTTATGAGTTTCAGTCAAATGAGTTTTCAGTCTTTTGAACTTTCAGTGTTTTAGTCTCAGTCAAATGAATTTCAGTCAAATGAAATGTATATCATATGAAGTAGACCCTGCGCAGACTGTCCCCACTGCAACCATGGTATCTTCCTCAGATTACAAACCTCCTGACCCAGAGGGAAGGGGAATTCATGCATCCCCAATTGCGGACACTCAGATTGGCAGCTTGGCTTATTCCCTAACCACAGATCAGCAGATCAGTCTGCCAACCTCAGTAAATAGGTTCTAGATCTTATACATGAGGCCAGATGCCATAGCACTAGAAAGTCTTATGCTTACAAATGGAAAAGGTTCTTCACCTGGACTCAGGCTAAGGGAGCCAATATGGCACAGCCCTCCCTCCCTCTTATACTGGATTACTTAGCTGACCTGCTACACAGTGGCCTCTCTTTTTCCTCTATTAAAATTCATGCCACTACTATCTCTGCTCATTTCCCCACTGAGCAGCCGCTTTTCTCACACCCTTTGATTAGACAGATGTTCTTCGTGTTTCACTGTTGCAGTCATCACTTTTGGGTTATCTGCCTGCAGGTAGCCCTCAGCTGGCCTGAATACCAGAATCTTGGATTCCTGCGTCAGATGCTGTCTCTTCTTCCATGACGTCAGGCCGTCAGGGGTACAAAACATGCAGCAGATGCCATTACATCAGTCTTTCTTGCCGCGCGGTGTCCGAAGCAGAAGCAGTTCGCAAGTGCCGGTCGGCCGACTCCTGAAATTTTTGTTTTCGAGTTTCAGAACCGAAGTCTTCAAAAAATCTAAGTACCCCATTGGGGGTCCTTTTTCTTGTTCTTAACCAATGCCAGTAAAAGTTAATAATTGTATTACCTGTGGAAAGCAAATACCTCATAAAGGTTTTCATTCGTACTGCATTCTTTGCTTAGGCCTAGACCACAACATCCCTCGCTGTTGGTTTTGTGCCTTGTTCAACCCGTGAACTATTCGTTGTCGGGCTGTATTTGCAGCAATTTATTTTGGTACTCTGTATAACTATCCAGAAATGGCTTCGGTAAGCCATCCGACTACCGATATTCTGAAAAAATGTAAGGATAAAGACAGAGACAGACCGCATACGTCCAAAACTGCCGATGACGCTTCCGTTAAAGCTATTCGCCAGTCCGCCGGTATTCAGTGAGGCGCTTTTGCAGCCCCTGATACCCGCTACCTCAGATTCGCAAGCCTCTACTGAGACCCATTCTGAGTCTGGTATGCCACGAGATGCTTCTTCGACTATGGAACCTGCGGATGTCTCTATCTTGGATGGGTCCGGAGCCGCTGTGCAGGCACCGGTTTCTAAGGGTGTATTCAGGCCTACAGACTTGCATTTTAAACCAACGCCATCTTCTTCATCCAGGCCCAAAACTCGACCCACGCTAGAAAAAAAACAATGTCCAGACCGCATGCTCAGGCCCATATGCCTAAAAAACAAATGCTTAGAATGGCTGAAGACCTTATTACCTTAATTAGGGGAAGCCAGCCTTCCCCCTCTAAGAGACCTAGAACTGATTTTCCTTCTGATTCTTCTGATATTTCTGTTTCTTCTGATTACCAGGACTTGCCCTTTTCTACCTATGAGGATTCTGATGCAGAGGATTCCATTCCCTCTGCTTCCCCTCCAGAAGATTTTTCTTTTGGTGAAACATTGCACACTCTTAGGGAGCATTTCTGCTGGGAAAGACAGGATTACTCTGACTCCAAAAAGAGGCTTAGGGGATTCTTACACCTCCCTCAAAACAGGCCTTTAGCTATCCCTCCTGTTCTGGGCATTGTGGATGATGCTTTCGTGGAATCTAGCCTCTCCACGAGGCACTTTACTTCCAGCTCCCAGAAAACCTGACAGGTATTGAAGAGTACCTGACTCTCACAAATTCCTCTTCAAGAATCCTACTGCGGATCCAGAGACCATTTCCCAAGGACCAAAGGTCATTAAGGCTACTGCTGCTAAAAACCCTACCCCTTCTGATAGAGATTCTAGTGCCTTGGACAGATGGGGTAAGAAGGTATATACTTCTGCTACTTTGGCCATTAGGGCTTTAAATTGCCAGTTTCACATGTTAAAGGACCAGAAGCATATTATGGGGTTACTTAAACAGAAAATGATGTTGATTCCTGACTGTGCTGAACACAAAGAATTACAGGATTTAATGCATTCTGCAGAACAAGTTGGTAAACATACTTTGCAGTGTGGTTTTGATTCTTTAGAAGCAGGCTGCTGTCACTGGGTCTGTACTTAGAAGGCATGCTTGGCTTAAGAAGCAAAACTTGCCAGATCATGTTAAAGCTAAATTACTGGATGCTCCCTTAAACCAAGACCACCTGTTTGGCAACAAAGCAGAAGGAGTCCTCAAAAAGATGGAGGAAAAAGCTAAATCTATACAAACTATTAAAGATTTCCTGCAAGTACAGCCTCCCAGATTTAGTAGGCATTGGCCTTCAAAAAAATTGATCCTTTCCAGCCTCTTCCAGGCCTTCTCAGTCCAAACCCAGGAACAGCAGACCACCTAGGTTACAGTCTCAGGCTACGCACAGGCCTAAACAGTGGGGGCTTCCACTTCCAAAGCAGGGAGTAGTAAGACACCAACCTATGGAAAAATGGCACAATGACTTAGCCTTAACCCTTCCAAGCCCTGCTCAGCTGACTGCTTCCTTTGGAGGAAAGCTCGCCCTGCATGCAAAAAACTGGGAACTCATTACCCAGGACAAATGGGTTTTGAATGTAGTTTCCCGAGGCTACAGATTCCACTTCCACACCCTACCAACCCCAAGTGGTTGGCCAGACCTACTCCCAAGTCAGTGGGCAGAGGCTCTATAGCAGGTTCTCTCTCTTCTGAGTATCAGGGCTATTCAACCTGTCCCAGCAGAAGAATGGGGACAAGGTTTTTATTCAAGACTTTTCCTGGTACCCAGAAAAGACAGCTCCTGGCATCTTATCCTGGTCCTCTCTATGCTAAACACCTTTTTGGTAATCCTAAAATTCAAAATGCTAACACTTCATCAGATGCTTCCTATGCTAGGCAAAGATGCCTGGTTGGCAACCTTAGACTTAAAGGAAGCTTACCTGCACATTCCAATAAGGGAATCTTGCAGGAAATCCTACGCTTCAGGGCAGGCTCCATGCACCGTCAGTTCTCTGCACTTCCCTTTGGCTTATCTACTGCGCCCGGGGTATTCACAAAGTGTCTAGCTCCAGCCATTGCATTTTGCAGGCAGAGAAATATTCAAATATACCCATACTTGGGACGATTGTCTGATTCAGGCAGAAAGCCAGGACATGCTTGTAAAACATCTGGCATTCGTAAAGAAACTTCTAACCTCACTGGGGTACACCATAAACAAAAAGAAATCTCATCTAGTACCCTGCCAAAAGATTGTATTCCTGGGAGCAAGCTTGAACAAAACTTTCCAGATGGCTTTCCTCACTCCAGAGAAACAAGTTTATTTGACAACCTACTTCAAACTACTGGCCACAAAGACCCAGCTATCTGCAAGGAAAATTCTGCAAGCCCTGGGGTTCATGACCTCTTGCATTCTACTAATTCCATATGCAAGACTGCATATGAGGAAACTACAATGGTATCTAAAAAGCCTATGGTGTCAACATTCTCAGGACCTGGAAGCAATGATTCCTATCATTCCTTGTATAAAGACAGAGTTCCTTTGGTGGGCAGAGGCCTGCTACCACAACAAGGGGCTCCCTTTCACTTTTCCTCCTGCCGCCCAAACCCTAACAACAGACTATGCATGGGGGGCTCACTTGACAGGGCAGTGCATGCAGGACAAATGGAACCCGAGACAGATGCACCTGCATATCAACCAAAAAGAAATGTTAGCTATACAGAATTCCCTGACAGCCTTTAAGGACCACATTCTTCCAGGACAATTATTGGTAAAGACAGACAACACCACAGTTATGTGGTACATAAACAAGCAGGGGGGAACCCACTCGTACCCTCTATACAGACTAACCATGGCTCTGTGGAACACAGCCTTGAGCTACCAAGTGCACTTACAGGCTCAATTCCTGCCAGGCAAGCTAAACTCTCTGGCAGACCTAAGCAGAAATCTCATGGACCCACATGAATGGAAACTGGAACCAAAAAAGAACCAAATATTTTCAACCACTTGAGGAACAAATAGGGGACTCCAGAGATAGACCTGTTTGCCTCCCCTCAGAACTACCAATTGGACAAATTCTGCACAAGGACCTCCCACAGTCAAGCTTGGAAAGTGGATGTCCTGTCCTTTACCTGGGAAAGCCTCTCGGTTTATGCCTTTCTCCCTCTACCTCTCCTCACGAAGGTTCTGCTAAAGATCAAACAGGACAAGCCAAGGACAATACTGATTGCACCAGACTGGCCACACCAGCACTGGTACCCCCTCTTGCGCAGTATGACACTGCTGGAACCATGGCACCTGCCTCAGATCCCTTCCCTGCTGTCCCAGCAGGCGGGCAAGATTCTGCACCCTCAACTTCAAACTCTTAACCTTGCAGCCTGGCTAATTCCTTGAGCTCTCCAATAGCACCCCTCAGTAAGCAGGTGCTAGAGGTCATTCTGGAGGCAAGGAGGCCTAGTACTAGAAGATCCTATGCTGAGAAGTGGAAAAGATACTGTTCCTGGAGCCAGACTCAGGGGATGGTCACAACAGTGCCCAGCTTACCTCATATACTTCAGTACTTAACAAAAATGCTCCACAAGGGCCTATCCTTCTCGTCAATTAAAATTCATGCCTCTGCCATTTCAGCACATTATAATACTGAACTACCCCTGTTCTCTCACCCCCCTGTTAAAGCAATTCCTCAGAGGGGCCAAAAATTTAAGACCCCCCCCCCCCCAGGAGAGCCCCCTACACCAGCCTAGGACCTTAACTTTGTATTGGAAAAGCTCACTCTCCCTCCCTTTGAGCCAGCTGCAACTGCAGAGTTGAAATTCCTTTCTTGGAAAACAGTCTTCCTTCTAGCCATCACTTCAGCAGGAAGAGTGTCTGAATTACAGGCCCTCATAGCAGTGGAACCCTTCATTATCTTCTATGCAGACAGGGTTTCCCTCAGGAACAATCCTTCCTTTATGCCCAAGGTGGCGTCTAGTGTGGCCCTAAATCAGTCCATTCATTTGCCCACCTTTTTCCTGAATCCATAAAACAAAGGAGAACGAATACTGCACTCTTTGGACGTGCACAGACAACTTAGATTTTATTTGGACAGGACTAGCCTCTCAGGAAGTCTGAACAGCTACTAGTTGGCATTGCTGCAGGGGCAGAGGGGAAGGCCATTTCAAAACAAACCATTTCTAAATGGATAGCCCATTGCATTTATTTCTGCTATAAGCACCATGGAAAACCTACCCCACAGGGGATAAGATGACATGCCACCAGGGCTGCATCTACCTCTATAAGCCTTTCTCAGAGGAGTCCCTACCAGGGACATCCTAGAAGCTGCTACCTGGAGCTCTGTACATACCTTCACCAAGCATTACCACATGCCCGTCTTTTCCAAATCCAGAGCTGGATTTGCCACTGCAGTCTTGTAGGGCTTAATAGCCGGCCCTAATGCTCTCTAAATTCCTCTTCCCTTCCCTAGCTTTGGGAATCAACACAAATGTGATGACTGCAACAGTGAAACACGAAGAACGTAGTACAGATGTGTACACTTAAAATGTAGATGTTCGAGTGTATTCACTGTTGCAGTCCTGGTTACCCTCCCTCCAGCCCCATGACTTCTCGTGGCTCTACCTCTCCTTCTTGTTTGGTGTAGTTAAGATTTCTGGTGTAATTGCCTTTTGATGGGGGTGTACCTTAACATATAATTGCTTTCCATTGTGGGACATCCAGGGCAAGAAAAACTGATGTAATGGCGTCAGCTGCATGTTTTATACCCCTGACGACCTGATGTCATGGAAGAAGAGACGGCATCCGATGCAGGAATCCAAGACTCTGGTATTCAGGTGGCTGAGGGCTACCTGCAGGCAGATAACCCAAATGTGATGACTGCAACAGTGAATACACTTGAACATCTACATTTATGGTGTGTACACAACTGTACTTTCCTAAGAGGGGCTAGCAACTTCAGGCCACCCAGAAGCGCACCAACCCCAGCTTGGGACCTTAAGTTTGTGTTGGAAAAGCTCACCCTGCCCCCCTTTGAACCAGCTTACTCTGCAGAGCTAAAGTTTCTCTCCTGGAAAACACCTTTCCTTCTGGCCATCACTTCAGCCCGAAGAGTCTCCAAGCTACAGGCACTCATGGCTATGGAACCCTTCATCATCTTCCATGCTGACAGGATATCCCTCAGGACTCATTCCACCAGAGCAACCTCCACCTCTGCAGCTTTTCTCAGAGGAGTCTCCACCAGGGGCATCCTGGAGGCTGCCACCTGGACATCTGTTCACACTTTTACCAAGCATTACCACCTGCCTCTCTTCTCCAAATCCAGGGCAGGGTTTGCCTCTGCAGTCTTGCAGGGCATCCTAGCCAGCCCCTAGTTTCCTTGACTGCCTCCACCTATTTCCTCAGCTTTAGGAAGCAACCCAAATGTGATGACTGCGACAGTGAAACACGAAGAACATAGTACAGTTGAATACACTCGAACATATACATTTATGGTAAGTGTACACAACTGTACTTTTCAGCATTTCCCCTAGTGAAAGTGAAAATGAGTTTTTCTCAGTGGCATCTGACATCCAGCTTGAGTAATCCATACTTGGATGTTGCATGGATCTGGCAAAACCTACACAGAATATAGCATTTATGCATTTTTTATTACACCTATTCTTTACCTATCACGGAAGCCTCATTATATGAGTAAGGTGCACTTCTAGTCTTTTAAGTCCATTCAGGAGAGATGGTCCCTTCATCAACAGAAGTTGCACATCAGTGTGCTAGACCTCATAGTGGTGCACAGAAATATGTGCCACTTTGCCAATTGCCTGACCAAGAAGATGGTCCATATCAAGGTGGAAAAGCAATATCGCAATGATGTTCTGCATGCAGTCAACATTAAACAGGGAAAAGCTATGCTTTGGGCTCTGACAAGAGTGATCAGAGAGATTTGGAATTAGACAATGTTGTTGAGTATCTCTAGAACCAAAAGGACTAGAGCAAACCAAGAAATGTGAGCAAACTGGCAGATTAGGTTCCAAAAAACACCAAAGCGAAGGCACGATGTATAAGACTAAACTTTTAATGTGAAAATAAAAATAAAATACACAAGGGCTTTTATTTAGGCAGTGTAAACTTCATCAGACAAAAGTATGAAACAATGCAAGCATTTAAGTAATACACAAATCAATCTGATTGGGCATAGGAAAACAGCTAGCTAATTATGACCTAACATGAAAAATTAACCCTTCATTCTCAATTTATACTCTTGAATATATATTAAAAATACAATATTAAAAACATTGTGTTTGAATTAAAAACAACCAATTCAAGTAAAATATTACATTATTACACTAATATTCTGATGTTTCCACTTTAACAACAAACGTTAATAAAATTGTTGATGAAGTTATTAACAAATTTATTCATAATACAGCCATCAAAAGTTTAGTTTTATATATCTTGCCTTGGCTTTGGTGTTTGTTGGAGCCTATTTTGCCAGTTTACTCACATTTCTTTGTTGAGTATCTCTGTTTTAGCACAGTACATACAAGAACTTCCAAACAGTGTGACAGATGTATCTGAGAGTATGAGTTGGAACTTTGTCAAGAGCCAACTGAGGAACTCTTTAAGCTGCAAAGATACTTGGAATTGGTCTGCCAGCAGCAATGCTGTGTAAAAAGCTGCTGAAGTAATGCTTTTCTCATTTTCATCCTGACACATTCTGCTTAGGCTCATTGAGCTGTTTGTGGAAGAGAAGACTTATCTGTGTTTTTTGATTCACTTTGTGTCTCAGCTCATGAAAGAAAACAGTCAAAATGATTTTTATGGTCCCTCTTTCTCTAACGCAGATATGTGTCCCACTCGTGTGACAGTTGTGTAAGCCCCCATCCAGCATCTATTTCCGGCTTTTTCCAGGATTTTTCCTCTGGCTTCTGAATACTCCCAGTTCCAGACCCCAATTTCTGTCTTTTGATGACATAGCTATAGCCAGATTTGGTGCATAGGAGATTCTAAAGTTCTGTTGATGGGTCACAATAATTCTGCAAGTTGCCTACTTGTCAAAATGGAAGAGATTGAAAAGGTTTGTGGCAGTACAGGATCTGAAGGCTTTTAACCATTTTCTTTCATATATTTATGTTCTCATTACCTACTTAATCAGATTCAAGGTTGCAGGGAGGCTGAGCATGTCAGTGCACTTGCTCTGTGCAAGGCAGAGGAGCTTTTCCTTAGCAAGGCACCAGTCAGTCATAGGACACACTGTCTAACACACAGACATGCGCGTACAGAGTCTAACATGAGCTACACACCTATGGGCAATTTGGGATGCCAGTCTGTGCAGTCTAGGAGGAAACCAAAGCACCCTGCAAAAACCCATCTAGCCAAATGATGTGCAGACTCCACATAGAAAGTGCTCTTTCTGAAAACTGAAATGAAGAACCTATTCTATGTGTGGCAGCAGTATCAACCACTGTGTTGATCCCGTTTGCTGTGAATACATTTTTTTTGGATTGTTTGTTATCTGTGTTAGTCAATACTGCAAGACTTAAGGATCATCTTTTCGCAATTTTTCTTTACAAAATTTCATGGATGACAAGTATGTGGCTTGGTTAGACATTTTTAGAACCGTTTTGAAGTTTTCTGCTTCTGAAACTCCAGTGACTTCTGTGGCAACAGCTTCAGATTTTTTTGCCCTTTTTTTGCTTCATGCATTCTGGCTGTCTTAGTGCCCCCATGCATCACTAGGTTTACCAGCTCCTCCTCCTACCCCAGACTTTCTCCAACTCAGAGCTTCAACCAACATGAAACTGAGGGATATCCTATGGGGACATGTTGGTAACCGCTTTTGACAGGGAAGATTTTTAATTTTTTTTAATTTAATGACATATCCTCGTCCCCACCTCCGTACTCTGCTTTAGTCTATTCTGTCAGTGGGCTACTCCCTTCAGTAGACCATGCCTCCATTCAGGGAGCATCTCGATAAATAGACAGATACCCCCCCTCCCGGGACAGGTAAGGTCATCCCTCCATGCCAGCCCTTCAGATGACTGAGACACTAATTGAACCTGGATCACCCGAGCTATAATTAGGCTTTATCCCTCTATACCATGGCTCTGTTTTCAGCAGCTTCCTACTCTGTGCTTCATGTTTGACTCTAGCTCCTTTAGAGCCTTCAGTGTATTTCAAGTTTGTGTCTGAGGAAACACTTTTTTTGGTTTTCAGCATGTCACCTAGATATATTTCAAAGGTACAGTCTCTCTTGTTGGAGAAGTCATTCCTAATTACCCACAAAGATGCAGCTTTTCTGTGCATGTCTGTATTGTTTGTACCTGCAAACGTAGTCATACATTTTGATCTTCAAAACAGTAATGCACATTGCACAAGTTTCTGCATGTTGGACCCAAATAAAGAAATAAATGTCTGAAATTACAAAAAAAAAGGAAAACAAACCTTTATTTTTCCAGTCAATCAGTCAGAAATTTGAGTTGTGGAAACTGGTAAGGTGATGTGCAGGGCTAAGGTTAGATTCTGTTGCAGTGTTAGGATTAACATATTTGAGTTAAGAATGTTCAGGTGGGCTTCACTGTTTGAGTTTGGAATTATTGCATATATCATCAACTGGATAAGTAAATGGGTGAGTATTAGGAAGTGGAAGCTTCAGGTACCAAATTGTCTTGATAACCAAAATATTTGAACCTTGAATTCCTGCACAGCTAAGAACTGGAAACTAAGTTGTTTGGTTTGTATGCTATGGATCTACCAGACTCCAGGAATGTTAAGTCAGTTAAATACGTTGATACAAATTGTTGTTGCTTTTTGCAAGATGCTTCTAATGTAGAGATGGAACACTGTATCTTAACTTAGATATACAGATTGGTCAACAATTAATGGTATTTCCATCAATATTACAAAACGCAGTGCGGTCCACTTTTGCAGGGTTGCATATCTAGGTATTTATCATATGGAAATGACATTATTACACATAGTACATCTTATAAAGATCTAGCAGTTGCATTCAGCAGACTTTAAGACCTAGTTACAGTCCCAGATGGTGGCTGTGATATCAGTGTCAAGTTTCAGCATGCGATTTGTACATAGATGAGGATAATGTAGATAAAGCAGCAGGTGCCAGCACTTTGGCATTATACCTGATTGCACCACACAGATTTTGTTTGGGCTTTTAAGTCATCCTTCCTTAAAACATCATTTGGTGGTTTCACTTTGTGTAGATTAAAATTTCAGAAGAAACTGGTGGAAATGATGAGAGGGCAAGACCTTCACAGCTATTGTCAGGAAGTTTGATTCTTCAGTGCCTCTTTCTACAGACACAGAAGAGTCAACATCAGTTAAACACTGGTGTGGACAACTGCAGCAAGTGAATCAGAGACCTGAAAAAAAACTGCATCACCATGGAAAGTTCCAGAACAGGCAGAAGGCCAATGGGAAGAACAAAGAGCAACAACAGGGTACCATAATCCTCATTTGTGGAGTCAGCAGTCTAATCCTTAAGGTCTTTGCTGAATTTCGTACTCTGAAGGCAGATGATGTCTGTTTGCTCCTCAAATTAGATGTGCAGCTAGATAATACACTTGACAAATGGTTTCAGATAGTAATATTTAGAGGTTACACAGTTGTCACACCCCTCCTCTGCCTCACTCTTAGATCTCCTTCTCCAACAAAAGTGTGACATGAAAAGAATTGTCAACCCTTATACGGAAATGAATCATCCAGGAGATGCCATCAGATGAGAGAGAGGAGCAGCCCACCTTTCTTTGTCTACATAAAGTAGACTGGATGTGTTATTTGCACTGAGAAGATGCCAGTCTGTATAACGGTATTGGGAAGGAGTCCAGAAGATTTTAACCTGAGTAGGAGGCCATTCATTATCAGTTTCAGATGCTTATGTTTGGTTTAATCTCAGCCCCAGTAGTTTTTACCATATTCATATCAATAAATACTAAGAACCAGAGCCAAGTTGTTTCCATCTCTAGATGAATCATTCCTAGCTGTGCCAAATTTGGACAGAGTAGTTGCAGCTTGCATGAGTCTTTATCAGTCTTTGGGGGCAACAGTTAACACTGCTAAGTCCCAGATGGAGCCTTGCAAACACAAATGTTCACTGAGTGCACTTCAGACCCCCAGTCCTACAAACCATATCTACCTTCAGGCAAGTTCTTTTCCTCTGAAAATTGTGGTAGCTCAGCATCTTTACTTCAGCCTCAGCACCTGTCCGTCATGGGCCACTGGGACTGATGCTAGATAGTGTTTTCACAGCTCTTGGGGCTAGGATCTGCATGAGAATTTTACAGTAGAGTATAAAGGTACACTGACTTTGCTAATAAATCCTGCATTAAATAAAGGTTGTCAAGGCATGCGGGGTGCACTGGCTACACACACTGCATTATACTGTAGGTAGGGTATCATTCTCAGAGTTTCCCCAGCTTAGAGGCCTATAACTAAGGGACAGTGAGTTCCAGATGTGGTGATATAAATGTCTTGGAACTCTTAGGTGTCTGAGAAAAAGCTATACTTAGAACTGGCTGTCACAGTGGAGTTCCTTATGCTGAGATTCTACTCTTCCGAGACTGTAGAAGTTCTCCCTCCTTTGTAATAAGGTCAGTAGTTCCATTTTGCCATTTTCTTATTTGCAAACTGATAGCTTCTGTCCCATTCTGGCCCTCACTAACATCTAAAGGCCCATTTGGTTTACCAGGTTTCAGCTAGTTATTCTGCAAGGGGTTATTTCCTTGCTGCCTTATGGCTTCTGGATGGTGTCAGAAGGCATGTTGGACATTTTCTGGCTTGCTAGTATCTGGGGTTCTTACCCAGAAATTCTTCTGGTTTTCTTTGGGTACTTTAAATACAAAGTGTTGTCTTTTTGACCTTCTTTTAAATTCAAAGTGTTTTCATTGTTTTGGTTGTGGTGGATAAAGCATTATAAAAAAAGAAGCTCAGTGTTTTCCCTATATGAATTACTGCCTCCTGATGACCCTGTTGAGAGATTCTGTGTTGACATCTCTGGAATGGATGCTGTAATAGCTGCAGTTCATAGTAGAGATTATAAACTGGGAGACATTCTCTCTAATCCCATTGCAGAGGATTGCCTCACTAGTGTGGAGCTGGATGTTCTTTAGTATTATTTATTCATTGTGTAAAGGGTCCAAGAAGTCATGATTTTGGCATCCTGAGTGAGGAAGCAGTAAAAAGTATAACCCAGAACCTTCTGCATCTTTGCTTGACAACCACCAAGCTTTTCATGGTTGCACAGCTGAAGATGCTAGTTTTGCAAGGAATGATGAGGTTTCCATTATTGTTAAGCTATTATGAACTCAGTGATAGTCTTCTGGTGTCAGACCACTTTTTCTGTACACTAGAATAGCAAACTGTCCCCACCAACCTTCAAGGGAGTCTCCTATTCTTGCAGTAAGCCATCACAGATTCTGAAGACAAATGCTCAGTGGTGGCCTGGGAAACTCAGATTGACTTGTCATCAGTTCAGGGAAAGTGCCCCCCCCCCCAACAGAGAGGACTGTTAGAAGAGAACAATTTTAAGCACAACAGCCAGTGAGTCATTTGACCTAAAAATGAGGGGCAAATTTTTATACCCTCTTCAGAAAGGTGATGCACATCTTATTGTGGGTATTACCCAAAGAGACATCATTCTCCTGGCATTTTTAGCCTAGGTGAAGTGAAGTGTTCACAACCATGTTTAATCTGGATATTCTGGAAATTGGTACTTCTGTGATTGATTTTGGCCATTTTGGAGAATGTAACTCTGCCATTTTTGTAGCAGTCCAGCAGATTAAGGGGGGGGGGGTTGGTATGGACATGTTCTCCATCTCTGACAAGGGGGGGGGGTGCCTGCATACCTTCCCAGCATTCCCTCTGATTCCATTCCTCCTTCCAACGTTGAAACAAGAAAACAAAAACTAATCCGAATCACCATCTAAAGGATAAGAAAGATGTGGGATCTGGCTCAGAAGTCCCTGAAATGGTCAAGGGGTCTGTGATGGCTGGAGGAACAGCTGGCTTTATCTCAAGACCTTGCTGCAGCTGTAGACCCTGTGGCCCCTTTGTCATTTTTGTCAGGGATGTAGTGATCAGGGCTATGAGGAAGCCTTCTACATGCAGAAGTATACATCTTATTCTCCATTTATGCAGAGAGGTATCTATTGCCTCATTCAGTCACTTTACAGGTGATCCCAATCTATCTAAGGTACCTGTATGACTTTGGACACCTGTTGTTAGTCATTTACCATGTATTATTTTTTTCTGTCCATCGTGATCTGTGGAGAAGCAAAATATAGCCCACGGTGGTTGGTTAGGTAGTTTCTCAAAGGAATTCTTCTGCATGTCTGTTCTCCTTTGAAGCACTTATCCTGTATTTCATGATTTACAGGCTTGCCCCAATTCATATCAGCTGTTTCATCACTGTTGAAGTTTGTGTGTTGGAAATTGATGGTGTTTATCCTGTCTTTTTGCAGAATCGGAAAATACGTAGGCCCTCATGTGAGGAACCATACTTTTCTTTCACAAGGATTAGGTGTCTCTCAGTCCCAGCTGACATTTTCCCCTGAAAATGGCTTCTGAATCATCCCTAATCTGTCCAGTCACCTCCATGTTTCCTTTACTGTGATGAAAACTAGGGAGAAATGCCTTTCATGCACTGGATGTACCCAGACATATCAGGCTTTACTTCAGGAGGGTACTGGAAGATTAGACAGCTTCATGTGTTTCACTGTGGGGATGGCAGAGCAAACAATTACAAAGTAAATTATTTTCAAATAGATTGCTGTCTTCATTATGTTGGCCAGTAGACAGCTCAGTGCATGTTGGAAAAATTCTGTAGTCGAGGGTCACTCTAGCAGAGGCATTGTTGCTTCCTTTGCCTTCCTCAAAAACAGAGATCCATACAGTGTTCTATTGGTCTTTGACTTAAACCATTATCAACCATGTCTGAACTTCAGCTCCAGGAATCAGGCCCATTTTGCTACAGCTATACTTTATGAAGTAGCCTGCTGAACCTTTAGCCCATTGGCTTTTCTCTGTGTCCACCAACCTTGGTACTCTATTCCCGATAGCAGATGTAACATATGCATGCTTACCATCTCTTATATTAAATGTAGCATATGCATTCTTACCATATCAATTGATCTACAAGGGCGTAGATCCAAGTTTGTCAGATCCAAAATACCCTTTTATCTTCCCCTGTGTGATCCTATGATTGTATTTTTATGCAAATATAGTCAAGTATATATGTATATTATTTGCTGATTGGGTAGCTGTCACGTCTTCATTGTTTCTTCCTAATTTGCTGAAGGGTTGCTTGCTCATTGAGTATGGTTGGTGTGAACTGGCAGGCTTAGAGATAGTTATGTTCTTATTCAGAGCATGATGTCATAGCATGCAGTGGCACAGCATATTTGCATCCTGTAGTGCATAGGAGCTTCCAAGAAAAAAAAATCTGCTAAATTGGAATGGAAGTGAGGATGAAAGTTCCATCATGAGTCTTCAAGTTATATCTGTACAAAGCAACATCTGCAGGTGTTAAACCATTAGCTTCACCTAGGTGTAAATCATAACAAGGAGCTTTTTTCTAACAGGCATCACATAATTTATGTATACTAACTCCACATTTCCACTGCAATGGAAATATGATAACTGCAAAAATGTTGAGTTATTTCTGCCAGTGATTTTCTGTGAGTCACTGCAGTTAGTGAAGTGCAAGTCATCCCGTTGTGATTGATGAGTTGCATTGTCATTCTTTTTACAGTAAACCTGTTGTAGAAAAAAACTGAAACTGGTCATAACCCAAAGGAGAGTCCCCTGTTAGAGATATTAACATGCAATAAGAAAATTAAAAACTGATATGTAATAAGATGTATTAAATTCTTCCAAGTGATCTCAGTGTACTTTGAGTTAAGCCATCACACATTTTCTGAATTACTTTACAGAAAAATCCAGCCGAAGAAAGTCTCTCCTTAATAGTTACAGTGGTGGAATGTTAACTGCATTTAAGGGCAGTGTGTGTAGGATTTTTAACTCCTAGTGCCATCAAGCATGTGTGATTTAATAGACTGTTTGTCAGGAGGGCCATTAAGTATTATCTTTTGCATACCATTTGCTCAGAGTTAAAATGTTATTTACCCCATTTACTAAAGGATGGGAAGGTACAAGTATAATCAGATAAACTTTGTTGGTAGGCTATAGCTTGGTATTCAACTTATTCTGTGAATGAATGCAATGACCTGTGAATGAGAGCCCCCAAAAGATAGGTTAGCTAGGTTTCCCCTTTTCTTAATTACTAATCTTCAAATGCTTCTTACTCAGCAAGCCAATATTCTTTGTTCCATCTCTTAGGAATGTGTTTTTTTCTTCTTTACATAATAATATTTGTACTGTAAACTTCTTCATGTGATTCAGTATTCTTTAGTTGTTCATGTACCGGTAAGTCCATTTGCATTCTATGTTAATATTGACAAAACAGCCATTCTAATACAAAGGCATCACTCCCATATATATTAAAAGTGACAGTTGCTTGAATCCACATTTTCATTTGACAGCTTGCATGCACACTAATTATGGTCATGCTGATGTTGTATGCAGTTGATGCTTCTCACCTGTATTTGAAACAGTGTTGCAGATGTTCATCGTGTTACCCTGCTGCAGTCATCACACTTGGGGTTATCCTGTCGTCAGGCGGTCCCACAGTCGGCCGGAATTCCAAAGTCTTGGTCCGGCATCGGTTGCTGTCGCTTCTTCCCTGACGTCAGTGCACCAGGGGTATATATAATGCATCCGACGCCATTTTCTTCAGTCTTTCTTGCCGCACGGTGCCCGAAGCAGAAGCAGTTCGCAAGTGCTGGTCGGCTGACTCCTGAGATTTTCGAAGTCGAATTTCAGATCCAAAGTCTTCAATAAAGCTAAGTACCCCGTTGGGGAAACTTTTCTTGCCTCAGACCGATGTCAGAAAAAGTTAATAATTGTATTTCTTGTGGAAAGCAAATACCTCATAAGGATTTTCATTCTTACTGTATACCTTGCCTAGGCCCAGACCACAACGTCACTGGTTGTTGTTTTTGTGCTAGGTTTAATAAGCGTACTATAAAAAGACGCTTTGATTTCGCACGACACTACTTCGGTAGAAAATTTAACTACACAATGCAATCGAAGCAACCGACTACCGGCATACACAAAAAACACAAGGATAAGAACAGGCAGCCTAGACCCAAGCCAGACTCCGAGGCCTCGGCTGGTCCGGTCTCCGGTTCACCGGTCTTCAGTGAGGCTCCGACGTAGCCCCTGACTACCGCAGATTTGGAACCCGAGACCGCTTCGGAGATTTTGGCGGAGAGTACTAGGCCGACGCAGCCATTTTGTTTAGCCCCTACCGACGATACTGCTGAAAGAGATGGTGCTGCAGAAGCACCTTCGGTTTCTGAAGGAGTCTTCAGACCGACGACGCTCACCATAAAAACATATCCTAAGATTAAGACTCCTATTAAACCTAAAAAGAGACTGCACTTCAGTCTCCAGTTCAAGGCCCCATGCCTAAGAAACAGATGCTCAAAATGGCTGAAGATTTGATCTCTTTAATCAGGGGTTCCCAACCCCCACCCGACAAAAGGCCTAGACAAGAGGAAGATTATTCCTCCTCTGATCAAGTGTCTATTTCCTCAGGCTCCTCTGAGGACCAAGATTACTCCTTCTCCCCTTATGAAGATTCTAATGCTGAGGATTCTATTCCCTCAGCTTCTCCTCCTGAAGACTACTCCTTTGGGGAAACTTTACACACTATGAGGGAACATTTTCACTGGGAAGGTCAGGACTACTCTGACTCAAAGAAAAGGCTCAGAGAGTTTCTTTTGCTCCCCCAGCACAGACCACTTGCCATCCCCCCAGTTTTAGACATTGTGGATGATGTTTACTTAGAATCCATTTAGAACCCAGATTCTCTGCCTCCTGCTCCAGCCAAACCTGACAGATACTATAGAGTGCCTGATTCCCACAAATTCCTTTATAAAAGCCCTGTTGCTGATCCAGAGACTATCTACCAGGGTCCCAAAGGGGCTAAGGCTTCTATGGCAAAAAATCCTGTACCCTCTGAAAGGGACTCCAGAGCACTAGACAGGTGGGGGAAAAAGGTTTACACCTCAGCCACTCTAGCTATGAGGGCACTAAATTGCCAGTTTCACATGCTAAAATATCAGCAATTTCTAATGTCTCAGGTAAAACAAAAAATGAGCACACTCCCTCAACAGTCTGAATTGAAAGAAATGCAGCATCTGTTGCATGCAACTGAACAGGTGGGCAAACATACTTTACAATGTGGGTTTGATTCTTTGGAGGCTTCCTGCAGAGCAGTTGTCACTGGGTCTGTTATACGTAGGCATGCTTGGTTAAAGGAACAAACTCTGCCTGATCATGTTAAAGCAAAGCTTCTAGATGCTCCCTTACAGCAGGATGTTCTTTTTGGAGTTAAAGCAGAAGAAGTCTTAAAGAAAATGGAGGATAAGGCAAAATCTATGCAGACAATCAAAGATTTTCTACAGGTACAGCCCCCTCGCTTCAGCAGAAATTTGCCAACAAAAAATTGGTCCTTTCCAGCTACTGACAAACCACAGAGGGGTAAATACAGACGTCCAAGAGGCAGAGGACAACCACAAGCCCAGTACAAACCTCAACAATGGGGCACTGCAGCACAGAAGGGAGGAGAAGACAGGCCCCAAACTACCAGAAGGCAAACTCAATGACTTGCACCTCATCTGGCCAAGCAACACTCTCTTGGCAGCCCCCTTGGGAGGAAAACTCGCACTTTTTTCAGACAACTGGCATATTGTCACAAAGGACAAATGGGTCCTAGACATAATTTCACGAGGATACAAATTCCATTTTCACACCTTGCCAATGAAAAGAGGAATGCCAAACCTGCCACAAAATCAATGGGCAGACGCACAAAAACAAATTACAGCTCTCATGGACATGAGAGCCATTCAGCTGGTACCTACACGAGAGCAAGGCCAAGGATTTTACTCAAGACTCTTTCTAGTTCCCAGAAAGGACAATGCCTGGAGACCAATTCTGGACCTTTCAGTTCTAAACACCTTCTTACAAGTACCCAAATTCAAGATGCTAACACTACAGCAGCTTCTTCCCATGTTGGGCAAGAAAGCATGGCTAGTAACGGTGGACCTCAAGGAGGCATACCTGCATGTCCCTATCAGGCAAAGTTGCAGAAGATACCTCCGTTTCATTGCAGGTTCAACGCATTACCAATTCTCTGCACTGCCCTTTGGCTTATCTACTGCGCCCAGGGTCTTCACAAAATGCCTGGCACCAGTAATTGCATACTGCAGACAAAGAGGAATTCAAATATACCCATACCTGGATGACTGCCTCATCCAAGCAGAAAGCAAGGACATTCTCTTACAACATCTGGCTTTTGTAAAACATCTTCTAAGTTGCCTGGGGTACACAGTAAACGAAAAGAAATCAAAACTAGCACCCTCACAAAATATGACATTCCTGGGTGCCATCTTGAATACAACGGCCCAGAAGGCTTATCTGACGCCAGACAAACAACTACAACTGACTCAATATTTCAAAACAATGGCAACAAAGACCCAGCTACCTGCAAGAAAAATTCTGCAGGCCTTGGGCTTCATGGCATCTTGCATACTACTAATACCATTTGCAAAGCTGCATATGAGGAAATTACAGTGGTACCTAAAAAGCATATGGTCTCAACACAGCCACAGCTTGGACACAATGATGTCTCTCATTCCCTGCCTACAACAGGAGTTTCTATGGTGGTCACAGGCATGTCACCTCAACAAGGGTCAGCCTTTCACCTTGCCCCAGCCAGGCAAACTATGACAACAGATGCATCGGACTACGCCTGGAGGGCACACATGGCAGGACAGTGCGTTCAAGGAGTATGAACTGCAGATCAAAGGAATCTGCACATCAATCAAAAAGAGATGCTAGCTGTACAGAATGCTCTGACAGCCTTCAAGAATCTGTTACATCCAGGACAACTTACAATAAGGACGGACAACACCACAGTAATGTGGTACATAAACAAGGGGGTACACACTCCTACCCTCTATGCAGGCAAGCAATGACCTTGTGGAACACAGCTCTGGCTTACCAAGTTCAGTTACAAGCTCAATTCCTGCCAGGAAAAAAGAACACATTGGCAGACAATTTCAGCAGAAACATCATGGATCCCCACGAGTGGAAACTGGATCCACAAGTATTTGCAATGATAACTCAAAAATGGGGCCTTCCAGACATAGACCTGTTTGCCAGTCCTCAAAACTATCAACTAACAAAATATTGTACAAGGACACTTCACCATCAAGCTTGGAAAGTGGACGCACTCTCATTCAGTTGGAAAAACCTGACAGTATACGCCTTCCCTCCATTACCTCTCCTCACAGAGGTGCTTCTGAAAGTCAGAAAGGAGAGACCACGACTGATACTCATAGCCCCAGACTGGCCACACCAGCACTGGTACCCACTATTGAGGAATATGGCCCAGGGCCCACCTTGGATTTTACCACAAATTGCCCATTTGCTCACACAGCAAAACAATCAGATTCTTCACAGCCAGCTCAAAACCTTAAATCTGGCTGCATGGCAAATCACCTAAGCATCCAGCCAGCTCCTCTTCCCAAGCAGTTATGGATGTTATTCTGGAAGCTAGGAGGCCCAGCACCAGGAAGGCCTATTTGGACAAATGGAAAAGGTTTTGCACCTGGAACCAAGCTAAAGGCCAAAACACACTTCAGCCTCACATGCCTCAGATTCTACAGTATTTAACTGAGATGTTGCACAAAGGACTTTCTTTTTCTTTCATTAAAATCCATGCATCAGCAATTTCAGCCCACTACAACACGGATTCACCCTTATTTTCACATCCACTTCTAAGGCAGTTCCCCAGAGGGGCAAAAAACATTAGACCCCCCCCCCCCCCAGGAGAGCACCTACACCAACATGGGACCTCAATTTTGTTCTGGAAAAACTTACGCTACCTCCCTTTGAGCCAGCTTTCTCTGCAGATCTACAGTTTCTATCATGGAAGACTGCCCTGCTGCTAGCAATAACTTCAGCTAGAAGAGTCTCAGAGCTGCAGGCACTAATGGCAGTGGAACCTTTCCTCATTTTCCATCAAAACAGAGTTTCTCTATGAACTAATCCTTCCTTCAAGCCTAAGGTGGTTTCCAGTGTGGCTTTAAATCAAACCATCCACTTACCCACCTTCTTCCCAAATCCACAGAACAAAGGAGAAAGACTCCTGCATTCCTTGGACATTCACAGGCAACTTCGTTACTACTTGGATAAAACTAAGGTTTTCAGAAAATCTGACCAGCTCTTTGTATCCTATGCTACAGCTTCACAAGGGAAGGCTATATCAAAACAAAACATTTCAAAATGGATAGGACATTGCATTTGTTTTTGCTATACCCATCATGGAAAACCAGTTCCTGCTACCATTAGGCCCCACTCTACCAGGGCAACAGCTACAGCTACAGCCTTCCTCAGGGGGGTTCCAACCAAGGAGATTTTGGAAGCTGCAACTTGGAGTTCAGTACACACCTTTACCAAACACGATCACTTACCACTTTACTCTGACTAGAGCTGGCTTTGCCACTGCAGTTCTGCAGGGCCTTCTAGCCTCCTCTAGCCCTCCATAACTCCTCCACCCATCCTTAGCTTTGGGATTCTTCCCAAGTGTGATGACTGCAGCAGGGTAACACGATGAACATAGTACAGTTTTGTACCTACCATAAATGTAGATGTTCGAGTGTACACCCTGCTGCAGTCCAGGTTACCCTCCCTCCATCCCCTCTGATCTAACTGGTTAAATCTCTACAATACCTTCCTGATGTATTTGCTTATAGCTGGAGGGATTTTGTGTTTGTGCAAAAATTACTTAATTTGGTACTAATTACTGACTACCTTTTTGGGGGTACCTGACATCTGGGGCAAGAAAAACTGAAGGAAATGGCATCGGATGCATTATATATACCCCTGGCGCACTGACATCAGGGAAGAAGCAACAGCAACCGACCCTGGACCAAGATTTTGGAATTCCGGCCGACTGCAGGACAGCCTGATGACAGGATAACCCCAAGTGTGATGACTGCAGCAGAATGTACACTCGAACATCTACATTTATGGTAGGTACAAAACTGTACTTTTTCTGGATGTTTGCTTTAGTAAAAACATTCAAGAAGCAAAACAGTAGAATATATTTTCAGTGAAAAATATCCCCTTTTAACTCGCAACAAACACACAAAGCAAGTTACATTTTCCAAAATGGACGCTTACCCCTCCACATAGTGGCAGTTGCCCAAAATAGGTGGCTCCACCCTCCGGTATTACCTGTTCTAAAGTTAAGGTTAACCATGATAATGTGCATGGTAGAGCCTGCATTTCATACTTAAATTGCTATCTGTCATTTCCATATCTCTGTTCTCGTCCGAGATATGAACAACAGCTTGCATACTTACAGTAAACATTAACTTTAACTTTTAGCTATTAACTTTTAGCTTTAATGAAAATATACACTAACTACCCTTAAATAAACTGAATTGTACACTGTTATGTTTAATGCATTAGTTCAAAGGCTGCTGGGGAGGCAACTACTTGTATAACTGTTAACTCTCCACAGTTTCACATTTCATTTCTTACTTTACTTGTTTAATTTCACTGAGCTGCTTACCATACCCATTTTAAAAGTTAATTGCATATACCTCACTGATTTCAGTCATAGCAGGCTGTTACTTTGAACTGCTTGACATTATCCATGTAAAAGATAATTACATGGTACATTGTGCCATTATTCCCTGAGACCACACTGTTCAGACCACTCATGATTAATTACATGCACCTCTGCAGACTCTTGTCTTCAGCTAAGAAGCAGGTGCGCAAACAAACACTGTGCCATACAGAACACCTAAAGATGTGACAAACAAGAGTAAGCATATAGCCAATAGAAACACAGTGCAAGTCCAAGGTAAGGAGAAAGAGGCAGCTGCCCTGTGTGTAAGCTGATAGGAGGTATGATTAGAAGAAGCAGTGATAGTACCATGAGTGGAATTGAGCAGTAGTAGGAGATCTTGGCTTTGTAAAGGACAGTCTGTGTAAAAGGAACTGCATTAAGGAGCTATTGTAGTTCTTTGCTGTAGTCTAGTAAACGGTCTAGTATTGCAAAGAGCCATTATGTATTGTAGTGTATAATGGCTGTTTGCTCTGAGTGATCGTCTTCTCAGTGCAGTATAACATTTGTCATTTAAGCATTATAGGGAGTTGTGATGGTAGTCTATGTAAGGAACTGGGTCTATATTAGAACACTGAAGTTTTAAAACTTCGAATGTTCTAATATCAACCTTTGTTCAGCGAACACTTAAAATATCAAACATGCAGAACAGCAAATTTTTTCCCAGGGAAAAAATTTGCTGTTCGAAACACAAACACACAACACAAGCACACCAAAAAAACAGCAATCCACACACATACACTTAAAATCCTACATCTAACCCTACACTAAACTGTACATACACAACTATCTATCCACTTACCTTAACCCTAACTCACCTACCTTAACATCCGTCACAATTGCACACTTACCTGACCCACACCCTAACCCTAACTCACCTAACTCGCGCCCTAACCCTCACGTCTATACACTTGCACACTTACTTGAACCCGACCTGTAACTTTCCACCACAGTGCTGAAAATAGCGAAGCCACAGAAACGGCCAACCAAATTCTTTCCCTAGGAAAAAATTCTGTGTTCTGCAGCTTTGCTATTTTCAGCGTTCGCTGAATAGGGGTCGATATTAGAACATTTGAAGTTTCAAGACTTGGATGCTCTAATATAGGCCCAAGATAGCATGGAGCTGTTGATGTGGAGGGATGGCATCCAAAAGGGTGGCATTTTAACCATGTTGCAAAGAGCAATTTATTGTTATAACACTAGATCTTTCCTTTCCTTGTTTTACTTTGCTGTTTAGCTGTGGTCTAAGGGGAGGATGCTTAAAGAGGCATCAATTACCTAAGGCACCAAAGAACCCTGGTATAACTCTGACACTGCTAACTAGCTTTCAAAAAAAAAAAAAAAAAAAAAACAGTAGCAAGGAGCTGTTGTAGCTCTTAGCCAAAAGTGTTTTCATTTTTTTCTTTCTTTCTTTCTTCAGCTTTTCAGCTTTGGTGTTGGAAGGGACGGTGCCCATAAGGGCAATGTGTTAACGGTGTTGCAAAGAGCCATTCATTGTTATAATGATGTAGTTAGTAATATTTTTTTTTCTTTTCAAATCAGATTTGTAAGGTTTGTCAAATATGTCATTGCCCATGTACCCATGTCATCAAAGAACTTTGCTACAACTTTGATACTCTTAATCTGCTTCTAGCAAATAAATGCCTAGGACATTTTCACTTTCTGTGTCCAGAGAAAACGGCAAAAACAGCTCCAAATGAAAAATTATCACCAGCATGTGACATCAGTCCTTTGTATTAGGTGAAAACAGATACTTTCCTGGAGTTGAGTTTGATGTCATTTTCTTACGAGTGATAGTTTATTTTATAATTGGACTACAATGCTATATTTATTCAAACAAAATCATTATGATTACTACTCTACCAGGTGTGCACTTTTTTTCTACACCATCTTGGAGAGCTGCCTCTATTTTTGAAGTAATTATTTTACCCAGGTTATCATCATCAGCATTTTTGTTTATTGTTATCCAACTGATCTGTGAGGATATTAGGAAGCCTAGCCTTATGTTCACATGGTAGTTTTTAGCCCTTTCATTTTGTATGTTGTGAAGTTTCAGTTAAATATATCTGCTAATAGAGTGGATATGCCCTCTCTGTCTGAGTATGTGATATCATTTACTGTTAGCTTTGCAAAGAGCTGGTCATTGTTTCTGACACCTTTAACACCATAAAAAAGGCTTTGTGGTTGTCCTTCACCTGGGTATCTATTATTATCTTGTATTAATTGATTTGATCAGGGGCTGTAGTTCTTTGTTTAATTTAGCAAGAGTGTTTTTGGCATCTCAAGAGTTGAATTTATTTTTGTGTCATAATTTTTTTTGTTAGAGAGCGTGTTTATATTTGGGTTCTACCACAAGGGTTTTTTTAAATATGTAGTTTTTATTTCTGTAGGGGACAGATTCATCTATGCAGCTATTTGCACATACTTAAAATTTGGCAGTGAAGGATTCAGCATAAACAGCTGTATCATCAAAGTGGAAGGGGCACTGGAATTCAGCCAAGCCTTCCCTCAGTTCTAGTAGATTAGCCTTTAAATAATGTCTGATTACCAACGTGCTGGAAGATGCTTCAGGCTTCAGTGTTACAGTAAATGTGATTGAATTGTGGTCTGGTTTGTCCAGGGAGCAAGTTATAATCCGTGGGGAGCACAGCTGACCCATATTGGTAAGTACCAAATCCAGGATTTTATCACCCCTCTTTGAGGTGCAGACTAATTGATCCATGGAATTTGTATTGATGAAGCCCAGAAATCTCTGGGCATATATGTTTAAGGATGTGTAGGTCTCTCATTTTATAGAGGGATAGTTGAAGTCACCTAGAAGACTTAATTATCCTTACTTAGGATATGACCACTAGCCAGATTTCAAAGCTTTAGGGCACCTTTCACATGCTCAAACTTCCAGTGGCTTGAACAGAGCTATATAAAAAGGCAATTTAATTGCCAAAATGTTAGAGCTTTCTTGCCGCCAAAGTGCTTTACCTGGTGTGGGCTTTGTGGAACTGATGGTCAGCTAGCAGTGCTTTCAAGGCTGGGAAGATAAGTACTCTAATGGCAAAAACCTTCCCCTGCTTAATTTTTCTGTGAGAATAAGACAGAAAAAATGTGATGTTGTCCTATCTCGCCTTCATTCTGCTTGGGTTCAGAACCGATCATCGGATGTTAAGTTGTCTATCTCGCCTTCATTCTTGCTGGATGGGTTCGGAGCCGACCTCGGCTCCGACTCGGCCACTCTAAAAGCTCGAGAGTTGGTTCCACCGGCTCGAGGCTCCCCTTATATCCCACAATGCTAGGCGAGAGTTACCTCAGATCTCGTTTGCCGCTACAGCTTCGAGGTTGGTTGCTTCTACCGGTTCCTGGTGAGTGTTAGCTTTTTATACTAAAAAGTTATTCTTTTTTCCCCTTTTAACCTTAATTCTTCTCAAATTAGTGTAGGATATAGTTCTTTATCCCCGACCCTATTTTTCCCCGTTTTCTTATTAAAAGAACCGCTGGTTCTTCCCTTGGGCCTTTGGCCTTCCCTTCTCTAGGGTGTGTTTGTGTAGTTACTTTAACTTTTTTGTGCTTAATTTCTAGTATTTTTACTAAAATTGTTAATTATTTTTAGTATTAATAATTTTTCTGACAGGGTTTAACTGTGTGTTTGGTGTGTGTTAGTGTACACCTGTCAGTTAGGATAATGTCAAAGGAAGCAAAGGTCTCTGGATTCAAGAAGTGTGATGCGTGCTGTCAGAAAATGTCTCTGACAGACGCTCACACTTCTTGTGTCTATTGTCTGGGGCCTTTGCACCTGCAGGACTCCTGTGCTGTGTGCCATGGCTTCAGCCCCAGGGTCCTGCAGGAGAGAAAGAACAAGTTAATTTTGAGAGGCTTGTTAAAACCAGAGGATTCCCTGTCAGTTTCAACAGGGAAGCCCTCTAAGGCATCGAGGTCTTCGGCTCCGGCTTCTGAGCCGAGACCTCAGGTTGTTCAACCTTTGCCTTTATCGGCTCCGGCTGGAGCCGATAAGACTCAGTCCACAGTTTCTGTGGCTTCCGGCTCCGGCCGGAGCCGAGGTTATCGAGTACCCGTGTCGGCTCCGACAAGATCTTCGGAGCCGACAACCAGAAAGAGGTCTAGGTCACCTTCTCTTGGCTCCGTTCATTCGGCTCCAGGATCTCCCCTGCTGTCTGAACGGAGCCAAAGGTCTCATTCCTCTAGGTCATCGAGGCTTTCCGATCATGACCTTCAGAGGGTGGTGAGTCGACTACTTAAGTCCGAGGCACTAGCCCAGATGCTTCAGAGCCCGACTCATCAGTCGGTGCCTGCCCCGTCCATCAACTCTTTCCTCCTTCGACTCTTTTGAGTTCGGAGCCGGGTCGTGTCGGAACCGAGACTGTGGTCACCGAGCCGAGACAATTGTCTTCGGCCCGCTGCCGGCTCCGTTTTCTTCCGTGGAGGAATCTCGGCGCCGGACTTCCCTCGTCGGCTCCGAGGGGTGAGTGGCATCGGACCCTTGTCCGACCCCTCTCCCTCTTGGTGCTTCGGCGCTGGTGAGTTCGGCTCCGACATCGGCCTCGAGCCATCACTGTCGGTGCCGAGGGTCCTTAGCTCCTCGGAGCGGGGACCTCTGGCTCTGCCTGACAGGGGTGCTTCGAGGTCATGCGGAGTGTGTTAGAGCCTGGCTCTACTCCACAGTCGGCTCCGTCAGCCCCTCCCTCTATGCTGCCTCAGGGTAAGTCGACTCACTCCCTCATCCCGGACCGCAGAGAGCCAGCTCCTCAGGAGTCCCCTTTCGGGATTTCATCCTCTTCCGAGGCCTCTCCTGATTTGGCAGAAGAGCCCCCTCGGAAGAGGAAGTGCAAGAGGAAGCACATTGACTCACCTGAGTCTATCACGTCAGACACAGATCTGGATGATTCTGAGGGTTCCCCCCGTTCCCCTTCTGAAGATGTCTCATTTGCAGACATTCTGGAGATCCTTAAACAGAGGGGAAATTGGCCAGCCCTCAACCCTTCGGAGGACGAATCTGTGTATCTTGAGGCGTTTGGCTCTCGTCCTTCCACCTCCTGGGTGTCCCCCCCCCCTTTGACCCCCTCATGCAGGTGGTTGCTAAGAAGGCATGGACGGCTCCTGATTCAGTGGACCCCACTCCCAGGAGACCCTCCAAATTCATCACAGCTCCATCAGACAAGCAATTTTTATCAAAAGGAGTTTCTGTGGATGCTATGGTGGTAGCTGCCGCCACAAAGAAGGAACTGGCTGATCCTTCAGTGCCTGTCCATCCACCTAACAAGGAATCTAGGTCCATGGATAGGTACGGAAGCGGATGTTCTCCTCAGCGACATTTACCATGCGTTCGCTGAATTACCTGTGCCATTTCACTTTCGTCTTCAAAGGGACTTGGTCAAGGAAGCGAGTGAAATGTTGAAGGACCCTACAGCTGCGGGTTTCAAGAGAAAATGAACACGCAGCTGGCTATCCTTAATTCCATTTCCAACTCCTCCATGCCTCCTCTCTTATGCGGCCGATGGAGCGAGCAGAGCCGCAGGAACAGGGGTAGCCTTACGTAGGCACGCCTGGATGCGGCTATGCAACTTTGCGGAACCTTTCAAGACGTCTTTCACGAACTCCCCTTTGATGGATCATCTCTTTTGGTCCTCAAGTGAAAGAAACCCTGACTAGGTGCGAGACTGATGGCAAGACCCTTTCTGCCGTCGGAGTCCGTTTTCGACTCCTTCTAGGCCTTACCCCAAAGGCCAGAAGGGTGGAAAGATGTGGTTCCGTAAACAATCTCAAGGGACTTCGCCTGACGACAGAGTCGCTTTTCCTACCAGAGGCAGAGGTGGGAATAACAATGGTAGACGCCGCCTAGGGGCAGGGGTCTGCAGAACCAGGGCAATCGGGAAGCCTTTCCTGACAAGCCCTTTCAGCATCCCTGAGGTGTTGCCCGACTGCCCATCTTCGGAGGCAGTCGGGGGAGATTGTCACTGTACCCAGAAGCCTGGCTATCCCTGACTCAAGACAAATGGGTACAGTCCATCATTTCGAAGGTTATTCTATCCCCTTTCTTCGCTTTTCCAAATCAGTCAAAAATCCCTTCCAGATGTTCCACCCGCTCAAAGGGATATAGCAGCTTTGGAAATTTCAAAACTGCTTGCAAAAAGAGCAATTCAGCCAGTGTCAGCAGACCAACAAGGATCCGGAATCTACTCAAGGTTCTTTTTAGTTCCAAAGAAACACGGGACTGGAGACCAATTTTGGATCTCAGTATCTTGAACAGATCAGTCAAGAAAACAAGATTTCGGATGGTCACGCTGCAATCCATTCTTCCCCTATTGGGAAAAGGAAACTGGATGTGCTCTATAGACCTTCAGGACGCGCACTATCACATAAAATGAACAGACGCTCCAGAAGATTCCTCCGCTTCAGGCTGGGAACCAGTCATTTTCAATTCAGGGCCCTGCCCTTTGGTCTCACCACTGCCCCGGTGTTTACCAAATGCATGGCAGTGGTAGCTTCTCACCTGAGACGACAAGGATTCCAGGTGTTTCCATATTTGGACGACTGGCTTCTCACAGCTCCCACCAAGCATCTCCTTCTAATGGCCAGAGATTATACTTCTCGTTTGTCAAAAACTGGGTATTTCAATAAATTGCGAAAAGTCTGTTTTGTCGCCTTGTCGTACTATTACCTACATAGGCGCAAATTTAGATACTATAAACATGTCTGCAACGCTAACGAACCAAAGGATATCAGACATTCAAAATTGGTGTCACTTCTTCTCAACAACAACAGAGCCAAAGCCAGGTTAGTTCTAAAGGTGTTGGGAATCATGGCAGCGGCATACCTCTCCTCCCATTGGCCAGATACCACATGCGGATCCTTCAGTGGATGCTCTTTTCTCAATGGTCATACCAGGAACTTCCAATGTCTCACACCATTATGATCACGCAAGCGTGCAAAAAGCATCTCATGTGGTGGATGTCTTCCCCAGCTCCTGTTGGGAAGACCATTTGTTCCACCTCCTCCGGTTGCTACTCTGACAACGGATGCCTCCCTGATCGGGTGGGGGCATTATCAGGGCAGGACAGTCCAGGGCACATGGCAACCAAACGAATGCCACTTGCACATAAATGTTCTGGAGATGAGAGCAGTGCTTTTAGCGTTGCAAGCCCTTCAAGACTCTCTTCCCTTGGGAACGATTGCAATCCAGACAGACAATATGTCTGTAGTGTGGTACATCAACAAACAAGGCGGAACCAGATCATACCCCTGTGTCGAGAAGCACTCAGACTGTGGCAATGGGCGATTTCTTCTCAGCGTTTTCTGATAGCAACGCACATCCCGGAAGTCCAATCACATTGCGGACAAGTTGAGCAGAGCTATTCTCATGCCTCACGAGTGGTCTCTGAAAGACTCTGTAGTGAGAGAGATATTTCTCAAGTGGGGTCAGCCTTGCTGCGATCTTTTTGCTACTCCCCAAAACAGCAAGTGCAGAGAATACTTCACTCTATTCCCTTTACCAGGCCAACCCAGCAGGGACGCTCTAGTCCAAGTTTGGCCCCGGGGACTTATGTATGCATTTCCTCCTTTCCCACTGATCTCTCAAGTAATACAGAAAGCTATCGCTCAGAAGGCCTCATTGATCCTCATTGCTCCTTACTGGCCTCGACAAGTGTGGTTCCCCTTTCTACATCGATTTCTTTTGAGCGACCGTGGAATCTGGACCTAGTTCCAGATCTTTTGATCCATGAGTCGGGTCAGTTTCATCGGGCCCTCCCCTCTCTGAACCTCACTGCTTGGTTCCTCCAGTTCCAACCGTAGCCAGGCTTCCTCAATTATCTCACTCTGTTAGAGATATATTGATAGCTTCCCATAAATCTTCCACTCGAAAGATTTATTTGAGTAAGTGGAAACGCTTCTCATATTGGGCACAAGGAAAGGACATAGATCCTTTCACCGCTTCCATCCAACTAGTCCTTGATTTTCTAGCTGAACTCTTCCATGCAGGTTCATCTCCATCTACTCTTAAGGTTCAATTGGCAGCTATTTCTAATTTCCATGTGGGTATTTCTGAATCTGCCCTAATGTCCCACAAACTCTGCAAAGCCTTTTTGAAAGGAGTTTTTCTTCTCAGACCTCCTATAAGAAATCCTCCTTCTCCTTGGGACCTAAATTTAGTTCTTGCTTCTTTGATTCTTTCCCCTTTCGAACCTGCAGCTTCATGTTCCTTGAAGTTATTATCATGGAAAACTCTCTTTCTGGTGGCTATCACATCAGCTAGAAGAATTTCAGAACTTCAAGCACTCAGTTGTCGTTCTCCTTATCTTTTGTTCCATAAGGACAGAGTTTCCTTACGAACTAACCCGTCCTTTTGCCTAAGGTGGTTTCAACATCAAATCTAAACCAAAGCATTGACCTCCCTGTCTTTTTCCCAGAGTATTCAAATAGGTCTGAACAAAAATTACATTGCCTGGATGTTCATCGTCAATTAAGGTACTACTTGGACAGGACGAAACAATTCAGAAAATCTGATCAGCTGTTTGTCTCCTATGCGGAAAGCAGAAAAGGACTTCCAGTTTCAAAGGTATCATTATCCAGATGGCTAACATCTCTGATTACCCTTGTTTATGAGATTAGACACCAAAACTGCCTAATAAACCTAAAGCCCATTCCACCAGAGCTTTGGCTACTTCTCTAGCCTTCCAAGACAGACTGCCTATTGACACCATTTGTGCAGCGGCTACTTGGGCTACTCCTCACACTTTTATTTCCCATTATAAGTTGGATTTAGCTTCTAGGCATAGAGCTAATTTTGGTTCCACTGTTCTCAGGAGTCTGTTCCGTTAGGCCACCCGGGACAAGGTGCTAGGACGGTCCCATCCAGCAAGAATGAAGGCGAGATAGACAACTTAACATATAGAAGTTATGTTCTTACCATAACGCTCCATGTTAGTTGTCTGCTTCTCGCCTTCTTCTTGCGTCCCACCCTCCTTGGCCCTGGCCTGGACAGACCTAGAGGAGTTGTGATCGTGACCTCTCTTTCTACCACCTCTTTCTTAGTCATATGCTATTATGCATATTTCTTGTTTCAGGATATAGGTCACCCCTTTTCTTCCTGCTGTTAGAGGTGGATTCTGTTTCACAGTTATACTGTTATTGATATAAGCTGGGTTAGCTTACAAACGAGATCTGAGGTAACTCTCGCCTAGCATTGTGGGATATAAGGGGAGCCTCGAGCCGGTGGAACCAACTCTCGAGCTTTTAGAGTGGCCGAGTCGGAGCCGAGGTCGGCTCCGAACCCATCCAGCAAGAAGAAGGCGAGAAGAAGACAACTAACATGGAACGTTATGGTAAGAACATAACTTCTATTTCCGACTCTGCGTATACAAAAGCTTGAGGATTTCCACCAGCTCGTGGCTGTAGCCCTATGTCATCATGCTTAAGGAAGTTTGCCCAGATCTCGTTTGCTGCTAAACAAGATTGGGTGCTTCCATTCAGGCTCTGGCTAAGTGGAAACATATTCTTTAGTTAATTGTTTCAAAATAATCGAAATTGCCTGTTTACTGTTGTTTGAAACTTTGAGTATTAGTAGTTTAGTTTTTAGCTAAGTTACAGTGTTTCCTTTGTTGTTGGCTGTTTCTTGTGACTATTGTTTCTAACGCTAGGCCTTTGTTTTCTTCTCCCTCCCTATCCCGGCTATCCAAGCATGTTTAATTTAGACAGCTTGGAGAAAATGTTTTTCTTGTGCTTTGGTAGCTCATTTAAGTTAGAGGGCTACCGTTGGCCCATTTAACTTAGAGGGCCTTCTTTCTCCTTTTCCTTTTCTATACTCTAGTTAAGGACCAGTTTGTCTTACTGAGAGAACTGCCCCTCCTTGTTCTGTTACATTCTAAAACCTTGAGGTGCTATTGTGGGGGGTTTCTATTGACTTGTTATAAAAAAAAAAAACTCCCGTTCCCCTCTCTATCTCTTCGTTAGAGTGTGTGTGTGTGTGTGTGTGTGTGTGTGTGTGTGTGTGTGTGTGTGTGTGTGTGTGTGTATGAGTGAGTGCTTGTGGGTTCTCTCTCCATTTTCAATGGCTGAGACACCCAAACCATAAGCTTTCCCCAGTGGATGGCCACACTCTCTGCATAGTTTGCTTAGGTGTCAGGCACCTCGATTCCTCCTGTTTGATCTGTGTGGGGTTCAGTCCTCACACATTGATCGACAGGAGGAATAAGCCGATTCTTAAGGGCCTCCTCCCTCCTCCTATTGTGGAGGCCCAAACTTTTTCTGCTGCTTCCTCCTCCCTGGCCTATGGGACTCAACCTCCTGCCTAGAGGACCAGGGATGGAGAGAAGTGCAAACACAAGGACCAGGATAGGCCGAGGAAGCGATCCCTCCGACCGCACTACCTCAGCCGATCTGCTGTCGAAATCCCATCTGGCTCCTAGCTCGGACTCTCCCAGGCTCTGCTGACTTTGCTTCTCCCTGGAGCCGGAGGTATCTCGGGGTTTTTCCTCAGTGTTGGCTTCCCCTCACTGCCTGTCTAGGCCGCTGTCAGTGGCCTCTTTCTCCAGGTCCACCCACAGCCTCTCAAAAACCAAGGTGGACAGAATGATGCAGAGAGTCAACTGCACTCAGATTCAGATGGGAGTCTTGCCTGCCCCCACCCACTCCGGGACTGGGGGCATGCAGTCTGCCTTTATTCTGATCACTCCTTCTCTGACCCGACACCTGGCTTCGGAGTTCTTGGGTCCGAGGCCTCCCGGCATCGAGGGGTCGGCACCGATGGTACCCAGTACCTTGACGTTGACCATTACCTTGAGCAGGTCGGTTTCAAACAGCTTGGAGAAGACTGGCTGTCAGAGCTGTAGCCGGGGTGTCTGATCCGAAGGGGTGATGGCAGCTCTGAGTTTTTCTGAGTTGAAAGAATGGGAGGGTTCTCCTGAATCACCCTCAGAAGATGTTTCCTTTGGAGACATCATGGAGATCCGTCGTCAGCTTGGGGGAGGGGGGTCTGCCCAAAAACCCAACCTTGTTAAGTCAGTGTTCCTGGAGGCATTTGGTGCAAGACCCTCTACATCTGGGTGTCCCCTCCCACACATCCCCAGGTGGATCTTATTACACCTCAAGTGTGGAAGGAGCCCGACACAGTGGAACCTATTCCCAAATGCCCTGATAAGATCCTCAGTGCCCCTTCAGATAAACCACACTGGTCTAAGGGGATCCCCTGTCGATGCCATGGTGGTGACGGCAGCCACCAAGAAGGAGCTAGCACAGGAGAGCTCCACGGTCCATCCACTGGACCGAGAGTCTAGGACCGTGGACTGTTTTGGGAAGCGGATTTACGCTTCAGCAGTGTTCTCTGTACATGCGCTGAACTACATGGCACACATCATCAGGCTCCAGCGTGACCTGGTTAAGTCGTTTGCTGGATCTGACCCAGGGTCCATGTCAGCGGAGGAAAATTTCTAACATTTTTTCCTCCTGGATGGCCACTCTCACCTCCATCTCCAATACCTCTATGTGGCTCCTATCTCACGCTACCAAAGGTGCCACTAGAGGGGCCAGAGCAGGCATTGCCATCAGGTGTCACATTTGGCTCTGACTTTGTACCTTTTTGGACCCCTTTAAGGCATCTTTTACGAATGCCATGTAAGATGGTTCCACTCTTTTTTGGAAGATTGTACGTGACACTTTGGTCCAGAGTGAGAAGGATGGGAAAACCTTGTCTGCCATCGGAATCCGCTTCACAACTCCTCAGTGAACCTTTTGCAGTAATCAATGAGGGGTGAAGAAGATGTGGTTCTGGAAGTCTTAGGGTTATTCCTAGGATGCTCAGGACACGCCTTCCCCCAGAGGCAGAGGGGGATTTGACAGATGCTGCCCTCGCGGCAGAGGGTATCCGAGGAACCACGGGTCTTGGAAATTCCTTGCCGGACAAGCCCGCGCAGCAGCCCTGAAAGGTTGCCCGGCTGCTCATTGCTGGAGGCAGTCGGGAGTCAACTCTTGCTACACCTAACAGCCTGGGAGTCTATAACAGATGATCATTGGGTGTTGTGAATCATATCCAAAGAATATTCTGTCCCCTTCACTCAAACACCTCTCCCTCTCAGACACATCCCAGATGTCCCACCTGCACAAAGAGGGGATTCAGCACTGGAAATTTCCAAGCTGATCGAAAAACGAGTCATCCATCCCATCCCCCCAGACCAGTCCAGTTTAGGCATCTATTTCAGGTTCTTTTTCGTGCCAAAGAAAACAGGGGATTTGAGACCAATTCTGGATCTTTCTACCTTGAACCTGTCCATTGCCAAGGTGAAATTCCGGATGGTCACACTCCAGTCTATCTTGCCCTTCCTGCAGGGGAACAAGTGTATGTGCTCGGTAGACCTTCAAGATGCGTACTATCATATCAAAATGGACAGATGCTCTCGGAGGTTTCCCTGCTTCCGGCTGGGGACCAGTCATTACCAGTTCAGTGCGCTACCCTTTGGTCTCACCACAGCCCTCAGTGTTTTCACCAAAGTAATGGCAGTGGTAGCAGCTCATCTGAGGCCGCAGAGCTTCCAGGTCTTCCCCTACCTGGATGATTGGGTCCTTTCCATTCACTACAAGCATCGACTCTACCAAGCCAGGGATTTCCTTATCCAGAATGCCCACCAGCTGGGCATCACCATAAATCTCAACAAATCCCTGTTAGTACCAGTTCTAGTTCTGAATTTCATTGTAGCTCGGTTAGATACCATTCAGAACAAGGTTTTTCTGATGCCAGGCAGACTTAAGTCCCTCAGACATCATGTCTTGTGCATCCTTCAAGCTCATTCTCCCCAGTGGAATGTGTCTTATGGACGTTGGGGTCCATGGCGGCCATGATCACCATTGTACCTCCAGCTTGGTTACATATGAGGGTGCTCCAGTGGACTCTAGTGGTCCAGTGGTCATTTCTAGATCTACCGTTGTCCCATCCTGTTAGTCTGTCTCGAGCCTGCAGGGATTCTCTTCTCTGATGAATTCAGTCCCTGGACCTTCTTTGGGGTCATCCATTTATTCTTCCCTCCCCACTGACCATGGAGACCACTGACACCTTCATACTTGGGTGGGGGGGCATTGATTGGGAAGGACAGTCCAAGGCACGTGGTCTTCCCTGGAGATCCAGTTGCATATCAGTGTTTTGGAGATGAGGGCGGTGCTATTGGCGTTGCAAGCTCTTCATGCCCATCTTCCCCTAAGGATGATTGCCATCCAAACAGACAACATGTTGGTAGTCTGGTACATCAATAAACAGGGGGGAACCAGGTCTTATCCCCTTTGTCGTGAAGCCATGAAATTGTGGGAGTGGGCAATCTCCACTGGCCGCTTTCTGGTGGCAACTCACATTCCGGGGAGGTCCAACATTCTAGAGGACAGGCTCAGCAGGTCTGTCCTGATGTCCTACGAGTGGTCTCTGAATCCTTCAGTAGCGAAACAGATCTTTCTAAAGTGGGATCAGCCTTTCTGCGATCTCTTCTCCTCTCCTTCCAATGGGAAGTGCAGCGAGTTTTTTGCTCTGAACTCCCCCCTCTGGGGGGAGCCCCCAGAGATGCTCTGGTTCATGCTTGTCTCTCTGGTCTTCTCTATGCTTATCCTCCACTTCCCCTGATTCCAAAGTTCATTCAGAAATCGCAACGGCTGGTGAGTTCAGTTAGCCTCATTGCCCTCTTCTGGCCTCGCCAAGTATGATTCCCTTCTCTGTGGTCTCATGTAGTGTGTCCTCCCTAGACATTGGATCCAGTTCCAGATCTGATTTCACATCCCTCAGGGATTCCACATCCAGATCTGGCCATTGTGAAGCTCACTGCTTGTCTGCTCCATTTCCCTTGATAGTTAGGACTCCCTTGCGATCTTCTCCAGTTAAGAAGATTTTAGTAGCAGCTCATAAATCTTCCACTAGGAAGTAAGTGGAAACATTTTTTAATTTGGGAGTATCAGCATGACTTGGATCCCTTTACTGCCCTGGTTCCTGCTATTTTAGAGTTCCTGGTAGGTATTTTTCAACAAGGTGCCAGCTTTTCTACGGTTAAAGTTCAGCTGGTGGCTATATCTAACTTTCACATAGGGGATAATTCAGCCTCTCTGGCTTCTTCTAAGCTCTGTAAAGCTTTTCTGAAGGGTACTTTTCTTCTTGGACCACCAATCAAGGACCCCACGCCTTCTTGGGACCTTACATTGGTCCTTCAAGCCTTAGTTTCTTCCCCCGTTGAACCCGCTGCTTCATTGTATCTACATTTCTTGTCTTGGAAGACAGCCTTCCTGATTGCCATTACTTCCTAAAAGAGTGTCGGAGCTTCAATCTTATAGATTAAGCCTCCATATAGATCTTCCATAAAGATGGGGTATCTTTACACACTAATCCTTCTTTCCTTCGGAAAGTGGCCTTGGAGTCGAGCATTAATCAGGTTATCAATCTCCCTGTTTTCTTTCCGAACTTTCAGAATAAGGGAGAGTATAAATTACACGTTTTTACTTCCAGAGAATAAAGGCCTTTTGCAAGTCTGATCAACTTTTTTTGTTTCCTGTTCTAAGCCCTTTTTAGGGAAACCTGCATCGAAGGTCACCGTTGCTCATTGAATCTCTCAGTGCATACTCTTGTGTATTCAATCAAAGGATTATCTATTCCAGGTCAAGTTAAGGCGCATTCTACTAAGTCTGTGGCTACTTCAGCTGCCTTTTGGTCCAGAGTTTCTTTGAATGACATTTGCTGTGCGGCTAACTGGGCATCTTCACATACTTTTATTTCCCATTATAAGTTGTATCTACTATCCAGAGGCAGGGCAATCTTTGGCTCCGCTGTGCTCTGGAATATCCTTCCATGAGGGTCTACCGGGTTTTAGTAGCTGGGCACTCTGTCCCACAGGTTGAAGACCAAATGAAAACAGCAATTTCAGATAAAGAAGTTATGTACTCACCATAACGTTCCATCTGAGTTGTTGCTTTTAATTTGTCTTCAACCATCCCTCTCTCCTTCCCCCTGCCTTACGTGGGCTGTGTGGTTGTCTGGCTGGAAGAGACATGGCCTTTTTCTTGGCATAACTTGTTTCTTATGATACTCTCTGAGTAATTTTACCAAGGGGTAAGCCATTGAGTTAGGTTGGGATGCTATGGTGGGCAGCAAACTTGATCTGAGGGAAGGAAGGAGACAGGGGCATTATGGGTAGGGGAGGAGCTTGGAGCTCGGAACCGATGCTGGAAAAATGCGGCTGATTTGGATCCATCCCGGATCTGTAGCCCACAGGTTGAAGACAAATGAAAAGCAACTACTCAGATGGAACGTTATGGTGAGTACATAACTTCTTTTTTGACAGATTTGGGACAAACATTGCTTCTTTTTTGCTACATTAACTTTTAGAATTTTGAACTACCAGGTCACATGTTAAAAGTTTTACTGTCTACATTTGCACATAAAAAGTTAACTGTTAGCCTTCCTTCTTCACAGGTTAAAACTACTTTGAATTCCTTAATTGTGTCAGCTTCTCAGGTAACAAAACATTAAATGCTGTTATGACTGTGCTGGTGCTGCTTCCAAAGCAGCTGCTACTGGTTCATTTATAAGAAAATTTTCTTGGCCATGTTCTTAAGACTTACCAGATGATGATAAAGCTGAGATTTTAAATTCTCCCCTGGATAAAGATGTGTAATTGGGTCCTCTGCTGCTGAGGTCCTTGAAATTTGATGAAAGAGGGAAACTGATTCAAGGAGTTGGTCACATTTTTCAACTCGTCTTTTCAAAGTAGAGTAAAAACTTTCCTTCCTTTTCAGAATCCTTTTCCATAAAGAAGAGTAAATAGTGTGAGGAATGTTTTAACAAACAGACTATAGGAAAGCAGTGAGAAGTAAGCTCAAAAAAGAAAGGGGAGGCCTCCTAGAACCAAGGTCAGTCCAAAAAGGCCGAGTGACTTTTTGCCTCTTCTGTGTTTACCATAACAAACTACTTCCAGGCAGGATTAGATCCTATTCTACTAAGGCTCTGGCTTCAGCTGTGGCTTTTGGGGAAAGAGTGGACTCTAGAAGTATTTTAGTGGCAGCAGCATTGTCTTCTGTACGTACTTTTGCAAAGCATTACAAACTGGAGTAATCTTACAAGGCTAGAACAGGCTTTGCTAGGTCCATTCTCTCGAGGTTCCTTGATGCTTGAATTTCTTCCTCCTCTTTAGTTATTCCTAAGCTATGGTAATCTTTCCAAATAGCTTAGGCGATTGCAACAGTGATCTAAATGTTGAACATAGTACAGTTGTGTAAGTAAACTTACCATAACAGTAGATTTTCTAAGAAACCACTGTTGTAGTTGTCCCCTACATCCAGGCTCCTTGCATGGTCTTTTAGACGTATTGCCAGGCTGTTGGATGAATATAGTTACATTAGTTTTGTTTGCTTCTTCCTAGAATTTTCCTTTCAAGGCTGTAGCCTCCCTTTTTGGGACAAGAACGCTTTAATTTTTGGTACTAAAGTGCCTTTTAATATTGCTTTGCTCAAGCCACTGGCAGTTTGGGTGTGTGGAAGGTACCCTGAATCTTTTAAAGGTGGCCAGTTGTTATATCGTTGTTAAGGATATAACCCAGATTGCATAGGCTACCGCATCAGTGATCCATTAGAACATCTGCTGTTGCAGCATATTTACTTGCACAGCTATACTTTTTCCTTTAGGACAATAACTTGCTGATAATGATGTCTTCAAAGAGAAACCTATGTACTACAGTAAGCAGACACTTGGGCTGTTCTAGTGATGGACAGTTGATTTTTAGAAGCCCTAGCTATTTCTGTCCTTGACTGTCTTTCCTTTAGTTTTGATTCCCATCTGCTTTTAAGGCACGGTGTTCCTTTTACAGAGTGCCTGAACTGGCATTCTTCAAACAGCTCTCCAATGATCACCTGAAAATCATTCTCCAGAACAGTACATGTTTTGTTATCAGAAGTCTTGTAGTCCCCATTTATATGCCTCTTCACCAGAGTTACCCACTTGAACCTCATGTCCTAGTTGTAGCAAGTGTTCTTTTGATGGAGGATTAGACAGTAATCAAAGCCTAGACAAAGATCTTTTTGGCACTGCATTGCTTAACATGTATAGAGATGTACCCTACTCTAGGCTACATCCATTTTTAAGTAATTTCATTATATGTTTCCCAAATGGGAAAACTTCATCTTGAGGTGGTTCGCCAAGTCACATGACCAACTGCAAACATCAATAAGCATGTAAATGCCCTGAAGTTAAGGTCTTTGTTTTTTTAAGCCCAGTTGTCCATGTGACTCACTTTGCTCAGAGCTCATAGTAAGACTTTCCAAGATAGCTGCAATACTAATCAACAGCTTAATTTCAGTTCTCCCATTGAAAAAGAAACTGAAAAACAAGGGCCAGAAGAGCTCTGTGTCACTTTTAGTAAATTCAATTACTGGCTAGTAAGAACACTGCTTGGATGCAAGCAAAGAAGAAACTACGAGCGCCTGAAAGAAAATCAGCTAGAAAAGTTGAAGAGAAAACACCAGGTGGGAAGAATCCTACAGCTGTTCAACAGAAAGCAGTTCAAGCTGTAGCTTTGGGGCAAGACATGGCTTCCAGTAATCTAGAGAGAAAAAAATAAGTCAAATGTGCTCAGAGCTGATTAAAGTAAACAAAACACTGAATGAGTATATTAACTCCTATAATAAAAGGCTGGAAAAAAATGGTTTAAGCTTTAAACAGATACTCAGATGAGCTGATAAAACTGCAAAAAAATCAGTGGTCGGAATGAAGAAAAGGCTGACTGAGTATGAGACTGCTCAAGTTGACATGTTTCACAAAATGGTAGAATTAGAGGAGAGCGCACATAGATATTTCCTGCAGTACCAGAGAAACTAGAAGGAAAAGACTGTATTAATTTGATGAAGGTACAAATAAGTGACTGGACTGATATTCCACAGCAGGAGCTGTTAATTGAAAAGGCGTACTGTGTGTATGCTCCAAATCTAGCCATGTGAAAGCAGCCATCACCTGTATTAGTAAAGAAGGACACCTACCAGCAGAAAGAATTGAACTTGACAAAACTGTTACAAAAGGGCAAAGTGTTAAAAGTTGAAGACAGTAGAGTGTTTTTGGGAAATGACTATTCACTGTACATCAAGCAGATGAGAAACAAATTTATCCCAGTAATCAGGTAATGATAAGAGGCAGGTTTGGGATTCACGCTGTTGTATACAACTGTCTTCAGAATATTTTTTTAACTGGAGGATCAAAGTAATCTTTTGATGCTAAACAAAGGAGGAAATACAAAAGTTTGTCCAACAAAAAATAAGCAGTCAAACGGAAGAGGATTCTAATTCTCATTCTTCTGATAAATCAGCACACAGAGAGACTTTGTCAGTGAAACCGTTTCCACTGCTCCAAAGGAAAATGCTTAAGAGAGAGAGAAAATCACAGGAGTTTAGTAGAAGAATTGGGAGTACCTTTGAATTGAACCAGAATTTGGAGTTGGGAGATGGAGATGAACAGGATGAAGATCAGCAACATGAAAATTAGTGAATAAATTTGAGACTGCAAAGCATTGATTGCATTTGTGAACTGCATACGTATAAGAAAATGTAGAAAGAGTGGACTTTTGTTGACTTTGTTAAAGTTGTAGGGAACTGAAACATATTTGCATCACTTCACCTCATTAATGTTTGGAAGGACACTGAGGGGAAGGGAAAATGAAGGAAAAAGGCAACTAAAAGTAAAAATTTCTGTTCTTAACAGTATTTCTATGAAACTTTTCACAATGTAAATTGCATGTTTTGTGGTAAAGTGTTTTTAGTTGTTCTTGTATATGATAATGATACTAATGTAAACAAATGCCTTTTAATTTTTTCTCTTTCTTTGAGTATTAAGAAATGTAGATTTTACAATGCAAATAGTAAAGAAAGCCTATGCAAAAGCATGTTTAAGTTAATAAGACTGTAATCCCAGGTCGATGAGGTGGGGATGGGGTGTAAAAGTACACAGACCATAATATATATAGAGTTGATATGTTTTTTCTTACTTTTGCTAAGGTGAATGTTTGGATTAAGATCCTTGGCTTAATCCAGTAACAAGTTTTAAGTGGAATCAAGTAAATATGATAACACTGAATGTAGTGAAAACAGGACTACATTTTTTCTCTTATGTTTCCATGGAGACAAACTGATAATCAGGCAATAAAAAAGCCAGACCACTGGTTTCCTCCAGGTTAAAAGTTAATGTTTTCCTAAAGCATGCAAGATGTTTTCACATCTGGAAGAGAAATAAAGAAAAAAGAGAACATACACCAATTAATGTAAGTAGAAGCACAAGTGGCAACGTGCATTTCAGCATAGATAACCTCAATTTCAGCCTGTGTTAGCAGCTGTCTATGTGGGACAAATGTTCCTATAAGGAGGGTTAAACTTTATTATTTGAAGATGTATGTAATTATGTGCATTTGCATTAATTTCACAGGTTATAGGAGTGTTCTGAGAGTGTGTTGTTTTTGAGGGGTTTTATTAAAACAAAAAGTCTTGTAAAATGTGACATAGGTTCCAATATTGATAAGAAAAAACTCTATAAAGGATTAATCTGCCAAACATTACTGGGTGCTTGTATCACAAAAGCTAGAAACAGAAATTAAAAAAAGCTGCCATATGTAATTGGTGGGAATAATGACTTCTTACCATAATATCAACACTTTCCATATTATCTTGGAGTCTATGCTTTCACAGGTATAGACAAAAAGGAAAGATCATTTAATTATATGTAAAAAATCTAAAGTGCAAATAGCAGTGCTGCAGGAGACGTTTGGAAAGAACTAAGCATATGAATTTGATAAAGAAAGGATTTCAGGATTGATATTCAGTAGAATATCAGGAACAAATGAAAAGAGTAGTAGTTATTTTAATTGCTAGAGGAGCTCCAATAGAAAGAGGAAAAAAAGATGATAATGGCAGATTTGTGGTAGTAAGGGGCTTCTGGCAAGGAATGAGGATTACACAGGAAAGCATTTATATTCCACCAAAAACTGCTATTGTGGAGCTACAGAAATGGGCGAAAATGATCAGCTTTCAGCAGGGAATATTACTACATAGGTGGGGACTGGAATTTGATTTGCAACAATGACAATGTGTCTGGGAGCCTAGAAGGGAAAATAGAATAAAAGAAGGTAGATTTCTGAATAAATTTATGAAAATATTTGGTATGGAAGATGTGAATACACTTATTATTCCCCAAGATGCAATAATTGCACTAGATGGAAGTTATATTTCACATGAACATGTGCATTTACTTGAGAACTGTGACAGACATCCGATAACTATTTCAGACAATGTGCCAATAATTACTAAGAGAAAAATACAGAGTAATGAAGTAAAGATGAGGCACTGGCACTTCTCCCCACCTACCTGTTAAAAAGAGAGGAATTGAAGGATTGGATAGTGGAAGTTATTTGGGAGTTATTAGGGAAGATGGAAGGTACTCCAGAAGTTATAGCTTGCGAGTAAGATTAAATGAAAATGGAGTTTAAAAATAGGGTAGAAATAAAAGAAAAAAAGATGTGGTTAAGAAGAAACAAGAATTATTTAGAGGGGGTGATGAAGGTTAACTTATTACAGAATAAGGGGGACTTCACAGAACAAGAAGAGGCACAATTGCAGAGTGCTATGGGGGAAGGTGAAGGGGTACCTGGACAATATGCATGAGTTTAGAAAGACTGCTGTTAAGCAACTGTTTTTGATAATAACTCCTCAGCATAACAACTGTTGGCACAATGACTTAAGCAACAGAAAGTAGAAAGGGTTGTTACCAAATTTAGGGAGCCTGTAACAAGGAAAATATCCAGAGATCATGTAGGGTATTAGAGATATTTCATAATTTTTATGAAAAATTGTATAAGGCAGAGAAGTGGGGGAAATCAAGAAAAAGCACAAATGGAAATATTTATGGAAGACTTGGATTTGCCAAGGTTAGAGGTGGATGAGGCTCAACAATTAACAGTTGGTAGGAGGAGGTGAGACAGTTGGTAGGAGGAGGTGAGATAAAAATGTTGATGTATACCCTATCTGGAGGAAAGTCTCCAGGAATAGATGGTATTCTGGTTGAAATTTGGAAGCCAGGAAGATCTGGAAGGCTTTGTTTAATGATATTTTAGATCATTGTGGTTTTATGGATGGAAGGTAAATATTTGAGAACATTAATAAAACAGTGATAATCCAGAGTGATGCAGAGTTTAAGAAAATACTGCTCTTGTTGGTGGGTCTTGATGCAGCCAAAGTATTCAACAGACTAAGCTGGGATTTTAATGAGTAGGGCAGTGGAAGCATTTGTATTTCCTGATACAGTAATAACGTTAATTAGAAGGATGTATGATGTATGGGATCGTAGACAGAAATCAGTGTGAGGATTCCTTTCTGATAAGTTGTCTGAACAAAGGACCGAGGTGGGAGTGTCCTTTTTTCCCCTTTGTTATTTGCATTATATTTAGAACAATTGGCAAAGAAAATAACATACTCAGAAATTCAAGGATATAATTGTTTTGTGTTGAAGAAATGTTAGCTTTGTTTAGCTTTATTTGCAGGTTATATTGTTTTGTACCTGCTGGAACCAGAAAAGGACATCACAGTGTTGTGCAACATCCTAAGACAGTTAAAGATTTTTTCAGGATATAAAATAAATGAAGATAAAACAAGGGCTATAGCTGTAAACTGTGTACCCACACATGAATTGCTTCAACAGTACCCATATTTATGAGAACATGATATAATGACGTATTCAGGATTATGGATTAAACAGGATTCTGTTATGGCAGCTAAGGATATGTGAGAAGAGACTAAACAAAAGATAATACAAAAACTGAGAAACTGGAAGCTCTTGCCTTTGGATATTGATGCGATACAAGCAGTAAATATTTTTAGTCCCTTTATACACAGGTATACACAGGTCAGAGAAATATTTTTTCAACCAGAGGAGACATTGTGGATAGTGATTAATAAAGAGATGAAGGGTTTTATCTGGGTGGGGAAGAGGGCAAGAGTCAAATGGGAGAAGTTGATCCTCCCAGTCAAACAAGGGAGTTTAGGATTACCTGATTTGAAGGGATATTTTAGAGTTAGACAGTTACAGCTCTTGTAAAACAAGCAGAAAGCTACAATTCAAAGTGGAACGGGGATGATGAAGCAGGGGGTAATTCATGAAATAAGGAAAGAAGGATTTTGGACACAGATCCTTAAGGAGAATAACAGTGGTCATATAGAATATTATATTCATTAAGTAGAATAATGTGTACCAAGTACTAAGCCAGTACAGGAATGGAGAAAGATTCTGTCGATAGGGATGACTGCAGTTAATTGGGCCACAGAGAATAGGCAAGAAGAAGTTGGAATTTACTGGTGGAAGTGGCACAGGAACTAAGGTATTGGGAACAAATCATGAGAGAGAGAAAGGTAATCAAATGGGAAGAGGCCAAGTAGACATTTGGTTTGCGGGCTAGAAATTGTCTTCCTTATCAGGGATTGATATCAGAATGTAGACAAAGAAAAAGGGATAGGGTGATCCTAAATGAAATACCTGCATTTTCAATTGAATTCAGAACAGAAGCTGATGTTAGAAAAGTGATACTTAGTATGGCATATGAAATATTGCACTATAACTATCAACTGGAGGAAGTAAACAGACTGGGAAGTGAAATTAAATAAGCAATTCATAAAGAAACAATGGGAGGACATATGTATGGCTCCCAAATATGCAGCAGAATCTAGAAGATTTAGGATTTTTGCCTGGAAGTGTTTGCACAGATACTTTATATCCCAAGCATACTCCAAAGATTTTTTCCTCCTGTAGATAGGAAATGTTGGAGGTGTAATTGAGAAGAAATAAGTACCTGGAAGTATATGTTGTTGGAGTGTAATGAGTTGGCACACTTTAAAAAAGTTCCCTACGGAGTGCTCTGTCAGGAATACTGAAAGAGCAAATGAGTGTAACTAAGGAAATTATTTTTTGAGCTGGGATACAGGATCTGAATTACCTAGGCATAGTATGGTAGCTGCCAAAAAAGCATTTACTAGAAAATGAAAATCAGAGTCTAAACCAACTGTAGTTGAAGTAATGAATATTGTTATAGAGATAAAGAACAGGAAGTGTGGTCTTTCGAAAAGGGTAGGAGTAAATTATATATGTAAAAATGGAAATTATAGGAACAATACATGCAGAAAAAATGTTTTGGAGGAGAAATGAGGTTTAAGAGAAGGCAAGAATTAAAGAATTTATGTAATGTTGTTTTGATTACATGGTATACAACAGTATATGTGATGATTAATGTTTGCAAATGTGAGCTTATTAATATGGTTTGATTGCTTTTAATATAAATGTAATGTAAGTTTGCTTAGGTCACAAGTGATAATTCAATAAAGGTGCTTTAAAAAAAGAACTAACAGTAAGACATAGATGTGCTCCAGTAGCCCCAGGGTGAAGCGTGATATTTATCTTTCTACAGGAAAACCACAAGAGCATAGAAATTGGAAAATGTAACTAATTCACAGAAGTGGCAGAGACATATACACTGTCTGTAAACTTGCCTATCCAAATGAGTTTTCTGTTGGCACACTGGGTTTTGATTTTGTTTTTCCATTTATAAAATGCAGATCTTCCATGCATTGATGTCCTGTGCCCCACTGTAGTAGTCTGTCTAGTAGTTAGATTAATTTTCCTTCATGTGGAAAAATAATTTGTGACTTTCCTCTAGTACTTTGCATTCATACAGTAGCAATCAAAGCATTTAAGGCAACCTAAAGATGATTCCCTTGGCTTTCTTTAAGCAGATATATTCTGGTTACTCTTGCTCAGTAAGATGGAAGTGCTACTGTTCCAATCATTTCCTGAATCCTGAGATCTGTTTATCCAGAACAATAGCATACTAAGTGTACTGTAGTTGGTATTTTCTCAGCTTGACTACTTAACTCTTGAAAAGGTGCGACTGTCACATAATTACCATCCCTTGAGTTCTCAGAGATCTCCTTTGTAGCTTTTAACAATCTACAAGGACGACAGGTTAGTATTTGCCATTTCAGTTATAACCTATGATGTGATGTTGTCCTATCTTGTCTTCATTCTTAGCAGGTTTGGTTCGGAACTGATCCTCGGTTCCGACTCAGCCTTATACAAAGCTCGAGGTCTTTCACTAGCTCGTGGCTGAAAACCCTATCCCATGATGCACTACGAGAGCTCACCAGATCTCGTTTGCCACCAAACAAGATTGGGTATTTCCTACTGGCTCTGCCTAAGTAAAATTTTCTTATTTACATATTTTTCGATAATTGTCAGTGTTTTATTCTAGCTAATGTTTATTAAGCAAATTTTGTGTGTTTGTTTTCTGTTGTTTTGCTGTTAGCCATCGTTTTCTTCTCAAGGCCTTTTCCTTACCCTATCCTGGCTTAAAAATGTATTTCTTAAGCCCGTTTTAGTTAGAAGTCTTCCTTCATTTTAACTGTCTAGGCAGGCTCGTTTACGTTAGAGAGCTGTTTTAACCTTGAGATTTTTTCCCCGTTGTTTTCATTTTTATATTACCAGGCTAGCTCATTTATCCCGCGGTGGTGGTGCTGCAGTAGCGTTGTCGCCTCACAGTAAGATGCTGTCCGGTTCAATTCTCAGCTAGAGCGTCTTCTGCGTGGAGACATGCGCGAATGGGCGTACCTTCGTTGAAGGTTGTGCGTCAGGGCTGGTAACTCGGCACGTAAAAATCAACTACCAATCATTAGCGGACCGGAGTTCCGCTGTGGCGACCCCTAACCGGGAAAAGCCGAAAGACACAACAACAACAATTACCAGGCTGGCTCATTTAAATTAGAGGGCTGCCTTTGCCCGTTTAAATTAGAGGGCTTTTCTCCCTTAGTAGTTTTTGGCGTGATTCTTGTTGTTCCCAAAAAAAAAAGTTGTTTTTTTCTGTAGTTTATTAGTTTTTATGTTGTTTCTGTTTACTACAGTGTCTTCCAAGCAGTCTAAAGATATTAAACCCTCGGGGTTTAAGAAATGTGTTGAGTGCAGCCAACAAATGTCCATTACTGAACGGACATACAGTTTGCGTGTATGGTCTCTGAGCAGTAAACCTTCAAGAGTCTTGTGCCATATGTCACTCCTTTAGTCATAGGGTACTACTGGAGAGAAAGAATAAACTTACTCTGAGAGAATTATTGAAGACCCCTGAAGCTGTTGAAAAAGGTCAGGGTCATTCAAAGTCAGGCCATTCCACCTCTTCAAAATCAGACAAGTCTGGAAAAGGTCCTCTTCCTCAGAGGCTCAGTCAGTGCCATCAAAAAAGTTAGAAAAACTTTCATCTTCGGACCCAAAGACTGTCACGTCCGAGAAGCCTTCTACCCCAGCTCCTTCAGTTTCAGAGCTGTTGGGATTTCATGTACGGAGCCGGTCCCCAGAATTGGAACCGGTATCTCCAAGTTTAAGGTCTCTATTCCAGTCTTCCAGATCTCCTGCTCCCTCCACTTGATCCAGGAGCCTGCCCAATGATAATGTGTATCGTGTGGTGCAGAGGCTATTGAGGACACCGTCGCTCACCAAACTCTTGTCGGATCCAACCCAGAGGGCTTCGGAACCGACCAAACCTACCCTTTCACCATTGATTCCTCCTCCGAGCTGATCTTGGACCTCGGAACCAGAATGCCCAGAATTGAGTGTAGTGGAACCATCGGAACTGAGACCTATCACAGGATTTTTGGCACCATCCATTGCTCTGACATCCTCGGTTCCGTCCGAACTCGAGGAGTCTAGAAGCCGACACTTTCCAGTCAGGTCCGGGAAGGGGAGTCAGATCAGACAGTTGTCAGATCCAAATTGAATCTCAGGTGAGCTTGGCTGCTACCTCCGCCTCGGAGCCAACCCCTTTGGATCCGGGGATTCCCTCTGGTTCTTTGGAGCCGGGAGTTTCCTCGGATCAGGGGCAAGGGGCTTTTGAGGTAATGAGAGTGCTGTCTCCACAGACAGGTCCACTCTTGGGTCAGGACATTCTTCCCCCAAAAGCACCGGTGTCTGCTTCAGTATCACTGCATCCACAGAGACATGGGGACCCAAGGCATCAGGATGCCCCATCGGGTGACTCCCTCTCTTCCGAAATCTCTCCAGAATACCCTTCTGAAGTCCCTCGAAAGAGAATATGTAAGATGAAGCATCTAGACTCCCCAGAGGTGTCCATCACTTCAGATACAGACCTTGATGATTCGGAAGGGTCCCCACAGTCGCCCTCTGAAGATGTCGCCTTTGCAGACATCCTGGAAATACTAAAACAGAGAGGCGGCTGGAAGCCCATAAACCATTTAGCGTCTCACCCACTTGGGTGTCTTTGCCCTTCGATGAGCTGATGCAGTTAGTTAGTCGAAAGTCGTGGGGGTCTCCAGACTCAGTGGAACCTGTTCCTCTAAGGCCAAACAAATTCATCACCGCACCTTCAGACAAGGAATTTCTTACCAAAGGTGTCCCAGTAGATTATATGGTGGTGGCAGCAGCCACCAAAAAGGAACTTTCAGAGACGTCCTCTTCTGTCCATCCTCCGAACAAAGAGTCTCGTACGATGGACAGATATGGAAAGCGCACCTTCTCTTCAGTGACTTTTGCGCTCAGATCGCTGAATTATCTGACTCACTTTACTAGGCTTCAGAGAGATCTCCTGAAAGAGCTAGGAGATACTCTCCAAGGTTCAGTAGCTGAAGGGTATCAGACAAGGTTTCCTCTCAGCTCTCCACCTTAACCTCAGTGGTCAACTCCTCCATGAGGCTCATTTCTTATGCAAGGGATAGAACGAGCAGGGCAGCGGGTTCAGGAATTTCCCTAAGGAGACATTCCTGTGTCCACTTGTGTGACTTTGCGGAGCCCATTAAATCTTCTTTTGTGCATGCCCCATTCGATGGCTCATCTTTGTTCTGGCCAAAAGTCAAAGACACACTAACCAGGTGTGAATAAGAAGGAAAAACTCTCTCTGCAATTGTAGTCCATTTTTCCTTACATGTCAGACCTTACCCAAAGGGTCAGAAAAGAGGAAAAATGTGGTTTTGAAACTCCCAGAGAGCTTTCCAGGACACCAGTGGTGATTCTTCCCCCAGGGGCAGAGAGGGGAAGTGCTAATGGAAGATGCTGACCACGCTGCAGAGGGGGTCCACAAAACTAGGGTGACAGGGAGTCCTTCCTTGGTAAGCCCTTTCAGTGCTCCTGAAAGGAGGCCCGCCTGTCCATCTCTGGAGACAGTCGGGGGCTGCTTATCTTTGTACCCAAAAGCCTGGCTAACAATAACAAAATACAAGTGGGTGCATAGTATCGTATCCAGAGGTTACTTTATACCCTTTTCCTTCCCCGTCCCAAACACAAAAAACATCACAGACATTTCACCCAGTCAAAGGGATCAGGCAACTCTAGAAATACAAAAGTTGCTAGTCAAAAGAGTCATCCAAGCAGTCCCCACAGACCAAATAGGATCCAGAACTTACTCAAGGTTCTTTTTAGTTCCAAAGAAAATGGGACTGGAGACCCATCCTGGATCTCAGCAAGTTAAACAAATCAGTGAGAAAGTCAAGGTTCCGGGTGGTAACACTGCAGACAATACTCTCTTTTTGGGACGAGACAATTGTATGTGCTCCATAGACCTCCAGGATGTGTATTACCATATAAAAATGGACAGGTGATCCAGGAGTCAGTTGCTGTTTCGGCTGGAAGCCAGTCACTACCAGCTCCGAGCTGTGCCCTTTGGCCTCACTACAGCCCCCAGAGTGTTCAGGTGTATGGCAGTAGTAGCGGCTCACTTGATACGCCTAGGATTACGAGTGTTTCCGTACCTAGATGACTGGCTCCTAACTGCCACCACCAAGCATCTACTATCCTAAGTGAGAGACAACACTTTGCATCTCTGCTGTCACCTAGGAATCCCAATAAACTATGAAAAATCTGCCTTGTTGCCATCTCAGCGTATCACTTTTATAGGAGCAGATCTAGATGCAACACATATGATGGCAAAACTTCCCTCTGAAAGGGTTCAAGTCCTACGACATCAAGTCCTAAACCTTCTTTCCAAGAGAAAAGTACAAGCAAGAACAATCCTCAAAGTACTGGGAACCATGGCAACTACAATAACCCTGATTCCATTAGCATGTCTGCACATGAGAATACTACAGTGGCTACTTTTCACTCACTGGTCCATGCAGGAACTACCCATATCCCACCAAATTTTGATAACAGAATCCTGCAGGAATGACTTTCGTTGATGGCTTTACTTCACTCATGTAACATTAGGTCGTCCCTTTCTTCCTCCCCAGCCTTTAGCCAGAGTGACCACGGACACTTACCAGATAGGGTGGGGGGGCATTATTTGGGAGGGACAGTTCAAGGCACTTGGCAGGACCATGAAGCACATCAATGTTCTAGAGATGAGAGCAGTGCTTTTAGCGTTGCAAGCATTCCAGGACTCTCTTCCGCAAGGATCTATTGCAATGCAGGCAACATGTCAGTATCATTTGTATGGTACATAAAAAAGTCGAACCAGATCCTACCCCTTTTGTCAGGAGACCCAGAGAGTATAGCACTGGGCAACCACCTCCCAATGCTTCCTGATTGCAAAGCACATCCTGGGGAAATCCAGCGTGATTGCAGACAAACTTAGCAGAGTGATTCTGATGCCTCACAAGTGGTCCCTAAAACAGGAAATGGCAGGAGAGATTTTCCACAAATGGGGCCAACTTTGCTCTGACCTTTTTGCCATGTCCATGAATGCCAAATGCAGCAGCTACTTTGCCCTGATCCCCCCCCCCCTTACGGGGAAGTCACCAAGGGGTGCAGTTGTTCACGACTGGCCCTCGTGTCTCCTCTACGCCTTTCTTCCCTTTCCTTTGATACCAAAAGTTCTTCAGAAAGCCAGTCACTTGGGAAGGAACTTAATACTCATTGCCCCATACTGGCCTCATCAAATCTGGTTCTCCTTCCTGTGGCCTCATCTCCTGGAGGAGGCGTGGGTTCTGGACCCAGTTCCGGACCTCCTGACTTATGCATCGGGGACACTCCACCCCCCCCCTTTCAAACCCTCAAATTGATAGCTTGGCTGTTCCGAGTCCAACCATAGCCAGACTCCCTAACCTTTCTGTGCAAGTAAAGCATATTCTCATCTTGTCTCATAAAGCTTCGACAAGAAGGTTATATAGAGGCAAATGGAAAAGATTTTCTTCATAGGCTTTGAATAATCACATTGATCCCTTCTATGCCCCAATAGCTTCTATTCTTGAATTCCCTAGCAAAGCTGTTTAATGAAGGGGCAGCTGCAGCTACTATTCGAGTCCAGTTAGCTGCCATATCTAATTTCCATTTAGGAGAGTCAGGCCTTAATGTGACGTCCCACAGACTTTGCAGAGCATTTCTTAAAGGCACTCTTTTATTACGAGCACCTATTGAGGTCCGTCCACCACCATGGTACTTGAGTTTTGTCTTATGTTTAATTTTTCCCGCTTTCGAGCCTGCATCATCCTGCGATCTCAAGTATCTGACTTGGAAAATTATTATTTTGATAGCTATTACTTCTGCTAGAAGAGTCTCAGAGCTGCAAGCATTATTCATAAAGCCCCCCTACATGCTCTTCCACAAAGATAGCGTATCCCTGCCAACAAACCCATCCTTTTTGCCCAAAGTATGCTCAGAATTTAACCTGAATCAGTCCATAGAACTACCAATCTGAAGTAGGAAGACTTCATTCGTCTGCAACCTGTGGGTATCGGATCCGACCTCGGATCCGAGCCGGCAATTCAAAAGCTTAGGCTCCGAGCTCCTAGCTCCTCCCTCTTACCCATAACCCCTTGCCACGCCCTGACTGACCCCAGATTTCGTTTGCCGCTTTTCAAGAAGCAACGGAATTCTTGAGCTCCTGGCGTGGTTTTTTGAGATAAGTGGTTTTCTGACAGGAAAATTGTTAAAATTCTCAGTTTTTGTTTAAAAAATAGTTAGTGTTGTGTGTGGTTAAGGCTTACCCTCCCTCTTTAGTTAAATTTCTCGGGTTTTTCGTAGTTTTGTGTGTGTCTGTGTGTGTTTAGGCCTTAGGTGTCATGTCTGAAGCCCCTAAGGCTGTCTTTTCGAAATACGAGTGTGGCCATAAGCTGTCCCCAGCAGATGGCCACACTCGTCATGCTTGGGGGTTGAACACCTGTCTTCTGGTTGTACCATTTGTGCAGGGTTCAACCCCCGGGCTTTAAGGGAACGGAGGTCGAAGTTAGGGCTGGCGGGTCTTTTACCCCCAGATACTGCTTCGGCCTCTGCCCTCCAGTCAGCAACTTGTTGCTGTCAGTTCTCCCTCCGGCTGGGACTCAACCTCCCTTAAAATGCCGGAGGGGAAGGATTCTAGTAGGGAGAGACAGAAGGAGAGGCACAGGAGAAGCACCACAAGAGGAGAGCCAAGCTTCCAGCTCGGCTCCTCCATCTAAGCGGGCTTCCCCTGTGCCTTCTAGCTTTCCTCCTCCTCGGCTCCACTCCCTCGGTTCTCTCCTGGACCCGAGGAGGAGGAGGCTAGCCCTTCCAGGAGGTCACCGAGACGGTTCTCTAGGTCCGCCGTGGCCTCCTCCAGATCGACCTTTTCGATGAGCGAAGCTGATATGGACCGGATGATGAGGAAATTCATCCAGGCCCAAATGCAAATGGGAGTGCTCCTAGCCCCCAACCGGGAGGGGCTTGACCCCTTTTTCGCCCGTAGCTCCTTCTCCGACCCATACCACGGGTTCGGAGCTGGCGCCGTGCAGATTTGGATCTGGGGTGGGTCGGATCCGATTGGTCGGCGCACCTCGGATCCGTCCCATCCCTTGAGTGCTTCGGGTACCGGACCCGACCTCTCGGAGCCGAGGGCCGAGCCTCGGATCCGAGGGAGCTGGTGTGTCTTCGCCCGCCCAGGTCGGAGCACACTGGTCTCGGATCCGACGGTTTCGCTCCGACTCCGATCCGCACGCCGGATCCGAGTGGGGTCGGCTCGGGCTTAGAGTAGCTGGCTCCCCTCGGCTTTCAACGCGTTATGGAAAGGGCACTGTCGAGGACATCCGGACCCCTGGTCCCTGCCACGGCTCCATCCCGCACTGCATTGGAGTGGGGCCCAGACCCCACCAGCCGGTCCCAGGGACAGCCCGCCTCGATGTCCCAAGTGGTTCCCTTGGAACATCCGTCTGCTGAAGAGTACTCCTCGGACAGCCCCCCCGATGATGTACCTCGGAAGCGCAAGTGCAAGAGGAGGCACATGGACTCCCCTGAGTCCGTCACTGAAGACACGGACTTGGATGAAGGGGAAGGCTCCCCTAGGTCACCCCCTGAGGACGTCTCATTTGGAGACATCATGGAGATGTTAAGGATCGGGGGGGGTGGTCTGCTCCCAAGGCTTCTTCGGACGAGTCTGTGTTCTTGGAGGCATTCGAGGCGGGCCCTTCTACCTCTTGGGTGTCCCCTCCTGCTGACCCCCGGTAGATCTTATATCTATCATGGCGTGGAAGGATCCGGACACCATTGAGCCTATCCCAAAACGCCCGGATCGCATTCTTTCTCCTCCATCAGACCGCACCCACTGGAGTAAGGGTCCCCCTGTAGATGCCATGATGATGGCTGCAGCCACGAAGAGGGAATTGGCCCAGGAGAGTCCCTCCGTCCATCCTCCGGGCAAGGAGTCCCGTTCGATGGATCGAATTGGGAAGCGAGTGTTTAGTTCAGCGACCTTCTCCTTGAGAGCGCTGAACTACATGGCGCATGTCATTAGGATGCAGCGAGATCTGATTAAAGAGTACGCTGCATCTCCCCCGGAGTCCATCTCGAGTGAGGATAAGCAGGTTTATTCCACCCGAATGGCCACTCTCAGATCTGTATCCAATACATCTATGCGGCTGCTGTCTCATGCTACTGAGGGAGCCGCTAGAGCCAGCGGAGCAGGCCTTGTCATGAGGCGACAGGCCTGGCTCCGCCATTGTGATTTTGCCGAGCCCTTTAAGGCGACCTTCGCGAATGCCCCTTTCGATGGTTCTGCCTTATTTGGCAAGACTGTTCGCGAGACACTTGTCCAGAGCGAAAAGGACGGAAGACGCTGTCTGCCGGAGTCCGCTTCTCAGCTCCCCAGAGGTCCTTCTCTAAGAACCAAAAGGGACAGAAGAAGATGTGGTTCCGGAAGTCGCAGCAGTCCCAACCTGCTCCGGATAACCAGTCCTTCCGTGGCAGAGGAGGACGGGGAGGTCGTCGTGCCAGAGGCAGGGGGGCTCCTGGCAATTTTGGGTCCAGAGAACCCTTCTCTGAGAGACCCACGCAGCAGCCCTGAAGGGTTGCCCGGCTGTCCGTCTCTGGAGGCAGTCGGGGCGGTTTCGATGCACCTGACTTCTTGGGAGTCCATAACAACAGACAGTTGGGTGCTTCGACTCATATCCAGAGGATATTCAATACCCCTGATCAAGATCCCCAAATCTCGCAGCCTCCCAGATGTTCCACCCGATCAAAGGGAGGCGGCAACTCTCGAAATCGAGCAGCTGCTAGGAAAAAGAGCCATCCAGCGCGTCCCCCCAGATCAAGCCGGATTAGGGTTTTACTCCAGGTTCTTTTTGGTGCCAAAGAAGACGGGGACTTAAGACCAATTTTAGACCTTTCCCTGTTGAACCTGTCAGTAACCAAGCAAAAGTTCCGGATGGTCACCCTGCAATCTATACTCCCCCTGTTGAGGGAGAACGACTGGATGTGTTCCATAGACCTCAAGGATGCGTACTACCACATTCGGATGGACAGACGATCCAGGAGGTTTCTTCGCTTCCGGCTGGGAGCCAGTCACTATCCGTTCAGGGTCCTCCCCTTTGGTCTCACCTCAGCCCCCAGGGTGTTTACCAAGGTGTTAGCAGTGGTAGCGGCCCACCTGAGGCTCCAGGGATTACAGGTCTTTCCGTACCTGGACGACTGGCTCCTGACGGCATCATCAAGGCATCTTCTGTGCTCAGCCAGGGATTACTTCCTTCAACTAGCACCAAGGCTGGGCATAACGATCAACTGGGAGAAATCTTTCCTGAATCCAACTCAAATTATAGATTTCATAGGAGGAAGACTAGACACCAGATCAATGCGAGCCTTCCTCACCCCAGACCGTATCGTCAGCCTGAGGTGTCATGTGACAGCAATCCTTCAACCGTCACCAACTGCAGCTTCGGTCCTGAGGGCCCTAGGTTCTATGGCGGCAGCTATCCCGCTTCTACTTCATGCTCGCCTACGCATGCGGGTTCTTCAATGGACCCTTCAAGTTCAGTGGTCTCCTCTTTGTTCATCTCTAAACGCTCCGATTGCGGTCAGCAGAGCGTGCAGGGACTCCCTTCTGTGGTGGCTTCTTTCTCCGGAGCCCCTGGCAGGAAGACCCTTTGCGCTGCATTTCCCCGAGCCACAGTGACCACGGACGCTTCTTGCCTCGGGTGGGGGCATTCTGGGAAAGATTGTCCAAGGCACGTGGAATCCCACAGAGACATCATTGCATATAAATGTCCTGGAAATGAGGGCGGTGCTCCTAGCGTTGCAAGCACTTCACCACGTTCTTCCTACAGGGACTATTGCGATTCAGACAGACAACATGTCCGTAGTCTGGTATATCAACAAGCAGGGAGGAACCAGGTCTTATCCCCTTTGTCGAGAGGCCATGAGAGTTTGGGAATGGGCAATTTCCACCAAACGCTTTCTGATAGCAACGCACATTCCGGGAAAGTCCAACATCCTTGCGGACAAGCTCAGTCGCACCATCCTTTCTCCACACGAGTGGTCCCTAAACCTTCAAGTAGCGAAGAAGATTTTTGCCGTTGGGGGGCAACCCTGTTGCGATCTTTTGCTTCTCCTCAAACGCCAAATGCGACAATTTCTTCGCTCTACTTCCCCACCAGGGGAGTTCGAGGATGCTCTGGTGCATGCTTGGCCTCCCGGTCTCCTTTATGCCTACCCTCCACTTCCTCTGATGCAGAGGTTTCTGCAGAAAGCCAACAGTTTGGGGAGCAGAATGATTCTCATTGCCCCATTCTGGCCTCGACAACCTTGGTTCCCCTTCAGATGGTCTCACAAAATCAATCCACCATGGATTCTGGATCCAATTCGGATCTCATCTCTCACCCTCTGGGAATGCCAGTTCCCAACCCATGGACCCTGAAGTTGACAGCTTGGCTGCTCCAATTCCAACCTTAATTAGGACTCCCGGTATCTCTTCACCGGTCAAAGCAATTTTGGTGGCTGCCCATAAACCTTCTACCAGACAGGTTTATCGGAGTAAATGGAAGAGGTTCTCTATATGGGCAGGGCAGAGAACGGTGGATCCTTTTTCAGCACCTATCTCTGCGGTGCTAGAATTTCTAACAGACCTCTTTCATCAAGGGGCCAGTTCATCCACGATTAAAGTACAATTGGCGGCTATATCGCATTATCACATTGGACAGGACACAGCTCCCCTTATGACAGCGAAATTATGCAAATCCTTTCTCAAGGGAGTTTTTTTATTAAGGCCTCCAGTCAAGGAGGTTGTACCGCCTTGGGATTTGTCTTTAGTCCTGCAGGCCCTTACTGCTCCTCCCTTCGAGCCTGCAGCTTCTGCTGATTTAAAATTCCTTTCCTGGAAGACTGTCTTTCTGGTAGCTATCACTTCAGCCAGAAGGGTGTCTGAGCTTCAGGCTCTTTGTGTCAAACCGCCTTACCTTTCTTTCTTCCCTGATAGGGTGTGCCTCAGGACCAATCCATCTTTTCTTCCGAAGGTCTCTTCTGAATCCAATATTAACCAGTCAATCAATTTGCCTGTCTTTTTTCCCAAGTATTCAAACAAAGGGGAATACAAGTTGCATTCATTGGATGTTCATAGACAATTACGTTTTTATATTAACAGGACAGCTGGCCACAGGAAATCAGATCAGCTGTTCGTTTCCTTTGCTAAATTTGCTCTGGGTAAAGCAGTGTCTAAAGTCACTCTGTCTAAATGGATTGCTAATTGCATATTGCAGGCATATGACACTTCAGGCAGACCTGCTCCTAAGAGGGTTACGGCTCATTCTACTAGGGCGGTTTCTACGTCAGCCGCCTTTAAGTCCCGTGTTTCGTTGGATGATATCTGCGCGGCAGCTACTTGGGCCTCGCCTCATACTTTTATTTCTCATTACAAGGTGGATGTTGTTTCTAGAGGAAGAGCATCCTTTGGCTCAGCGGTGCTCCGGAACATCCTTCCATGATGGCCGCCCAAGATTCAGGTAGCTAGGGACTCTGTCCCACAGGTTGCAGACGAATGAAGTCTTCCTACTTCAGATTTAGAAGTTATGTACTCACCATAACGTTCCATCTGAGTAGGTGACTTCATTCGATGCAACTATCCTCCATCCCCCTGACCTTTTTAGAGCGAGTATTTATGCTGTTTTAGTATACTGTGGTCAGTATTTGAGGCAAACTCAATCTGAGGTCAGTCAGGGCGTGGCAAGGGGTTATGGGTAAGAGGGAGGAGCTAGGAGCTCGGAGCCTAAGCTTTTGAATTGCCGGCTCGGATCCGAGGTCGGATCCGATACCCACAGGTTGCATCCGAATGAAGTCACCTACTCAGATGGAACGTTATGGTGAGTACATAACTTCTAATTTTTTTCCCCTAATTATGGCAGAATATATGCTGCACCAACTTGGATGTACATAGACAATTACACTTCTACTTACATAGGACAAAAAGATTTCAGAAAATCCAACCAATTATTTGTATCCTTTTCAGACTCAAAGGTGTTCCTGTTTCAAAAGTCACACTTTCGAAATGGCCATCAGATTGTATTACCTTTGCTTACCAATTGCAAAACAAAGAACTTGCCCATAAAGTAAAGGGTCATTATACAAGAGGCATTCCTACCTCTTCTGCTTTTCGGGTGATACTACCTATTGACACCATTTGTGCTGCAGCAACATAGGCAAGGCCTCATACTTTTATCACTCGTTACAAATTTGATTTGGCCTCCAGGAACAGGACCTTCTTTGGGTCCACTGTTCTGAAGAATATTTTCCCTTGAGCCACCCAAGAAAGATGGTGCTAGGGAAGCTATCCCAACCTGCTAATAATGAAGGCGAGATGGACAGCACACCATGGAACGTTATGGTGACTACATAACTTCTTCTTTTTTTTTTTCAGCAAAAAAAAAAAAAAAGCCATAGGATGAAAGGTTTCAGCTCTAACTCTTAGATGTGTGGTTACTTAAAAGACTAGTCTCATTTTTTTTTGTTAACACTTGTATTAATCAGTACAAGATTATCTTTACCCTGTTTTTCTCATCCATTAATATAGAGCTATCCAATTGCTATGTTCACTTCCCATTCACTCTGTTGCACCATTTCTTTGTGCAAATGTGCACATTGTTTGCTTTGTTTTACCACTGTACACTGTTTTATTATATCATTCACATTTTCTTTCATTGCCATAATACACAAGATAAATTTATGAAAGTATTCCCCACCTTTGTACGCACTATGGTACTACTTTACTATGAAATTAAGTATTATTCACACACACTCTCCCCTTTAGCGAACAAGCAATCAGTGTCTGTCTGTATGTTTTAGGCATCCACGTTAGGATCAGAATTGTCTCCTTCACTTTGGATGTGTATACTTTGTACATAATATGTTTGTATCATAAAGTTTTGGGGTCCTCTGTGATACTTTAACGTGGCATAGTGGCACAGTGGGAAGCATTGTCACCGCACAGAATTTCTTTGGTTGAATTCTTGGCTTTGTTGCCTTCTGTATAAAATCTGTATATCCTCCCTTTATTCACAGAGGTTTTGTCCTGGTACCCTGGCTTCCTCTCACATCTTAGGCTTATGGTGGGTAGTTAGGTGACTCAAAATTGTCTGTTGGTGTGTGTGCTGTGTGTATGTGATATGAAAGAAGACCCTGGCAATCTGCTTCCATTTCCCACTTGCCAAGTAAACTCTCTGTATGGTGCCAGTTGTTTATGGATATGATATGACAACACTGTATTGGATGATACCCTAAAACCTAACCTCTCCAAGCATTACTACTTGGCCCTAATTGTATGAAACTGCTTGTTTAGTACACAGTGATCAGTATGTATGCACTCACTTATGAGTTTCATGCAGTGACAGCATGCAGAAACTAAAAAAAAACATTTTTTTGCTGATGAGCAAGCTCCGCTTCATCTAAGGTTGCTCCAAGCTCAAAGAAGGAGTACTCATTTAAAATATTAACAAAAAAAAAAAACAGTGACATACAGTAATTTCAAAGGCAATATAAATTGCTGCCATCTGATCCTGCCTCATCCCTGCAGCATAAAGAGAGCAAACTGCTGTGGCAAATAATGTATTGAGCAGATGTTCATGAACTATTGAGCTGCTGATGGGTGCCTACTTTTTTCCCTTCCATCTTACTGTATACGATTGTTGTCTATATTACAGTCTCCTCACAGTGTCAATTTACTCTTGCACGTTACTCTTTAGTGTACTAAGTAATATAGCTTAAATTACTCTAAATGTCTTGTATGAGAATAATACTTTGCATCTCCTTACACTACAGCCTTTTTGCTAGGGACCCCTGTGTAAGTGGGATCTGCCAAGTAGTCACCAACCTGAATGGTAAAGTGTAATAAGTAAATAACTTAGAATTTAGACTTGTTCAGCAATTTGGGTTTCATCTTGGAAGTATGACTTGTTCCTCTCTAATGCTGGTCTTGGATTCTTCATTTTGTCTCTTCATTACATTAGTACTAGGCAGTATGATAACCCAGCTAAACATAAAGAACACCTTGTGGTGAGGTCTTCTCCACCTAAGACTAAAACTTAGAGCTGTTATCTCATCCTTGAGTTTTGAACTTCGGCCTTGAGAGACTCACTCTGTCACTTTTACGAATAAATGTAAATGTAATGATGTGATGTCAATTTCGCCTTTATTCTCACTTGTGGGCCGGATCTGATGCTTCGGATCCATCTCACCATTTCTCCAGCACGAGGTCTTCAGCAAAGCTCGTGGGCCTAATTCATTACCCGTAATGCAACCCCGTAATTACCTCAGATCTCATTTGCCATGCAGCGAAAAGATTGAACAGCATAGATCGGGTCTATATTATTCGAACAAAAACTCACTTCATCGAAACCCGTTTGAGCGACACATATTGAGCGAATGTCTCAAATATTGCAAAAGTGAACGGAGATCGCAGTAGGGAATTCTTCCCTTTACTTCAGTGGAGTGCGATCTGTGAGTTGGTATATTTAAGTAGTGGGGGTTAAAACAGTTAGTGATAGTTTTCGTGTGTTAAGTTTTTTATTTTTGTTCTTTGATATTTGAGACGTTTGCTCAATATGTGTCGCTCAAACGGGTTTCGCTGAAGTGAGTTGTTGTTCAAATAATATAGACCCCCATAGGTCTGGGCTAACACTGTCTTTTTCTTTTTTTCTACTATAACTAGTTAAATTAGTTTCTGATTCACTTCTTTACCCAGAGTTTTCACTTATTTGATGTCTGTTTTAGTTAGAGGGTGTCTAGGAACGTCCATTTAGGTAGAGGACGTTCCTTATCTTCTATCTTCTTCTTTCCTCCTCCTCCTCTAAAAAAAATAGTACTATTAGTATATTTCTGTATATTTAACTTAAAAATTAGAGTTTTAATTTACTCTGTGTGTGTGCGTGTGTGTGTGTGTGTGTGTGTGTGTGTGTGTGTGTGTGTGTGTGTGTGTGTGTGTGTGAAATCCGTTTAAATTAGAGGAATTGCTGTTCGTGATTGGAAGTGACTGTTTTTCTTCTTCCTTCTCTCTTTCTTAGTCATGTCACAGAAACAGGAAGGTAAGCCCTTGGGCTTCAAAAAATGTGAAAAGTGCAGTAAGAAGATTCCCGTTAGTGATTCATCTTATGTGTGTATTGTTTGGGGCCTCTTCATCTGTAAGAGCCTTATTCCATTTGCCATAATTTCAACCAGCGGACATTAATCCAAAGTAAAAAAAAACAAACTCATTTTGAAAGGCCTTTTGAAGTCACCTTTCTCTGTCGAATCTTCCGACAAACCTACTAAAAGACCTTCATCAGAGCTGAGATTCTCATCAGAGGCAAAGCAGAAGGCTCTGAAGTTAACAGATCCAAAGGTTCTAGCAGAGCAGACATCTCCTCCTGGTTCCAAAACTCCCTCGGAGTGGGGAATTTCATTGACGCCTACTGCTAAAAATGGAGCATAAGCATAGGAACTGATCTTCATCTATTGAAAAGGTTTCTTCTTGGCTCCCTTCTCCACTACTAGCTACATCAAGGTCACCTACCCTGTCCACTAGTTCTACCAGGAGTTTATCTGATGAAGACATGGATAGGGTTGTAGAGAGACTTTTGAAGACACCTGCTTTGGCCAAACTATTAGATCCAAGACCAAAGGAATCGGGTCAGACTCAAACCCCCCCTCTTTTGTTCCAGTTCCTCCTCTGATCCTTGCCCTTGCTTTGGAGCAGGAAAATTCCGATATCCAGGTTGTGTTGGTGTCGGGTCCAGGACCCATACCTTCCTTGGATATGATATCTGCCCTGAGTGTCTCTGTGCTTTTGGAACAGGAGACCTCTAGGAGCCGACACTCCCCTGTTGGGTCAGCAGAGACTTTTCAGATCTCTTCGGATTCACCTATGCCTCTGGGGACCTTGGCACTGGTGAATTTTGCTCCTACCTCTGCTTCGGAGCTACTGTCTTCTGCTCCAGAGATTCTTTCAGCTCCGACAACTTGTTTGTCAGATCTTCGGAGTGGGGAGGGACTGCCTTTGAGGCAATGAGGAGGGTGCTGACTACTTTGCAGTCTGAGATACGATCTACTTCGGTTCTTCCTCCCTCATCAGTTGGGGTGTCTTTGTCTTCTCATGTGCCCTCTCCACAGGTCCACAGAGATGTTAGGCCTCAGGATGTACCTTACTGCCCCCTCTTCCAAAACCTCTCCAAAGTATCCCACGGAAGAGGTCCCTCAGAAGAGGACATGCAAGAGGAAGCATCTTGACTCGCCAGAGGAGTCTATCACATCTGACACTGACCTCGATGAAGCAGAAGGGTCCCCACAATCACCTCCTGAAGGTGTCTACTTTGGAGGCATCCTAGAAATCTTAAAACAGAGAGGTGCTTGGCAGTCGATGTCCCCTTCAGCTGAGGAGTTGGTTTTCCTGAAGGCCTTTGCATCTCGCCCATCAACTTCTTGACTGACTCCTTCTTTTGATGAGCTTATGGATTTAATCTCGCAAAAGGCTTGGGAGACCCCAGACACCATAGACCCTACTCCTAGGAGGCCAAATAAATACATTATTGCCCCAAAAGAAAAACATTTTTTAATGACCGGTGTAGGGGTTGATGCCACGGTTGTGGCGGCGGCCACTAGGAAGGAACTCTCTGAAACAAGTTCCTCTATCCATCCTCCTAATAAGGACTCTAGGACTATGGATAGGTATGGGAAGCACATCTTCTCATCAGTGACCTTTGCTTTGCGGTCTCAGAATTATCTCACCCACTTCACTAGACTGCAGAGGGACTTGATTAAAGAATTATCAGACTCCCTCCAAAGGGACGTAGCTGATGCGGCAGCAGATAAAATCAATGCTCAGCTTGCCACCCTGAATTCAGTTGGCCACTCATCCATGGGACTCATTTCTTATGCAGCAGTTGGAACGAGTAGGGCAGCAGGCTCAGGTATCTCTCTTAGGAGGCAAGCCTTGGGTGCACCTTTGCGATTTTGTGGAACCCTTCAAGTCTTCTTTCATTAACGCCCCTTTTGACGGCTCCTTTCTTTTTGGGCCGAAAGTGAAGGACATGTTCACCAGGTGTGAACAATAGGGCAAGACCTTGTCTGCCATTGGAGTGCATTTTTCCACTCCTGCTAGAGTTTCCCAAGGGTCAAAAAGATAGTGGGAAAATGTGGTTCAATAAATCTCAGAGGTCTTACCGGGACACACAAGGTGAAGGTTTCCCCAGAGGCAGAGGGGGCAAACAATAATGGAAGACGCCACCCTCGCAGCAGAGGAGGTCCACAAAAACAAGGCTCATGGGAATCTTTCTTTGAGAAACCCTTCCAGTGCTCTTGAAAGGAGTGCCTGACTGCTCACCTATGGAGGCAGTCGGGGGTCAATTGTCTTTGCACCAAGAAACCAGGCTAAAGATAAACAACAAATGGGTGCAAGACATAATATCCAGAGGATAAATCTTTCTTCTCCTTTCCTATCCCCAAAAACAAAGTGGTTCCAGAGGTTCCACCCAGTCAAAAGGGTAACAATAGAAATCCAAAAGTTGCTAAGAAAAAGAGTCATCCAAGAAGTCCCTGCAGACCAGAGAGGATCCGGAACTTACTCAAGATTCTTTTTAGTTTTGAAGAGGACAGAGGAGGGGACTGGACACCCTTTTTGGATGTCAGCAATCTAAAGAAATCAGTAAAAAAGACCCAAGTTCCGGATGGTGACACTGCAGTCCATACTTCCATTCCTGGAAAAAAGACAGTTGAATGTGCTCTATATACCATCAGGATGCATGTTACCATATTCGAATGGACATGCAGTCCAGGAGGTTCCTGCGCTTCTGGCTAGGAGACAGTCACTTCCAGTTTCAAGCTCTGCCCTGTGGTCTCACTACAGCCCCCAGAGTGTTCACCAAATGTATGGCAGGAGTAGCGGCTCACCTGAGACTCAAAGGATTATGTGTGTTTCCATACCTGGACGACTAGCTCATAACCCTCCCAACCATGCATCATTTACTCCACTTAAGGAATTACATCCTTCAACTCTGCTCTTCTCTAAGCATGCCCATGATTTACGAAAAATCTACACTAGAGCCATCTCAAAGTTTAGTGTTTATAGGAGCAGAGATGCACTACCACTCAAACAGCATGACTTCTACAGGACAAAGTAGACGACCTCCTTCATTTTGTCAGAATACTAATAAAGAAGTCAAAAGCCACCGCAAAACTAGTTCTCCAGGTCGCAGGAAAAATGGCTGCATCGATCGTACTAATTTCCCTAGCTTGCCTTCACATAAGTGTTCTCTATTGGTTGCTTTTTGCACAGTGGTCAGTCTTGGAACTTTCACTGTCCCACAAGGTTAAGATAACCAACACCTGTAAAAAAGATTTCCAATGGTGGATTCATTTAACTTTAGTACCTCAAGGCCGTCCCTTCATTCCTCCTCAACCTCTGGCCATGGTGACCACGGACGCTTCCCAGATAGGGTGGGGGGCCGGCATTTTCTTGGGAAGACAGCTCAAGGCATCTGACAAGAACACGGGGCTCATTTGCATATAAATGTCCTAGAGATGAGTGGCGCTTTTAGCATTTCAAACATTCCAGGACTCTCTTGCTCTGGGAGTGATAGCGATCCAGTCGGACAATATGTCTGTAGTGTGGTATATAAACAAACAGGGGAACCAAATCATACCCACTTTGTCGAGAAGCTCTAAGGGTCTGGCATTGGGCGATGGCCTCCAACTGCTTTCTGATATTAATGCACATCCTGGGGAAATCCCAAAGTTATTGTGGACAAGCTGAGCAGAGCCATTCTATGGCCGCACGAATGGTCCTTCAATCAGAAAGGTGCGGAAGTGATCTTCTGTAAATGGGGCCAGTCTTGCTATGACCTCTTTGCATCACCCAGCAATGCCAAATGCAGGAACTACTTTGCCCTGATCCCTCCTAAAGGATGCAGTTGTTCACTATTGGCCCCCAGGACTTCTTTACGCTTTTCCGCCAATTCCAAAATTTCTGCAGAAAGCAAGTCTGTTAGAGACAACTGTTATCCTAATTGCTCCCTACTGGCCTCATCAAATCTGGTTTCCTTTTCTTCAGCCTCATCTTTGAGATGAACCCAGGATTCTGGACCCAGTTCCAGATCTTCTGACACATCAGTAAGGAATGGTTCATCGCAGCCTAGACACCCTAATATTGACAGCTTGGCTGCTCCGGTTCCCCTAATTGACAGGTTTCCATCCCTCTCCTCCCCAGTCGAGCATATTATACTATTGTCTCATAAAACATCTACTCGAAAACTTTACAAAAGCAAATGGAGGAGGTTTGTTATATGGGCAAACCTTAATGAAATAGATCCTTTTACAGTAGCAGTTCAGTCTGTTTTACAGTTTCTGTTAGAGATCTTCAGCAGTGGAGTGGCGGCAGCTACAGTTAAAGTTCAACTAGCCACAATTCCTAATTTTCATATAGGAGAAAATGATCATCCTATCATGTCACACAGACTTTGCAAAGCATTTTTGAAGGGCAGTGTTATGCTAAGACCTCCATACAAGCATCCAACGCCCCCTTGGGATCTCCGTTTTATCTTATATTATTTTTCCCACTTTTGAACCTTCAGCTACTTGTGACTTAAAATATCTTTCCTGGAAAACTCTGTTTTTCATGGTTATTACTTCAGCCAGCAGAGTATCTGAGTTGCAGGCCATGTCCACAAAACCTCCATATCTAGTCTTCCACAAAGACAGAGTTTTACACACCAACCCATCCTTTCTACCCAAGGTTGTGACGGAGAATACCCTTAACCAGTCTATAGACCTTCCAGTTTTCTTTCCCAACTTCCAAAATAAAGGAGAGTATGCCTTGCATCTCCTAGATGTTCTTACAGTTACGTTTCTATTTACATAGAACTTTGGAAATAAGAAAATCAGATCAGCTCTTTGTCTCCTATTCTGATACAAAAAAAGGTCAACCAGTTTCAAAAGTCACTTTATCTAGATGGCTAATACTATGCATATCCCACATTTATAATTCTAAAAACAGAGCTCTCCCAAATGTGGTTAAAGCTCATTTCACTAGATCTGTGGCCACGTCTGCAGCTTTTCAGGCTAGATTACCACTGGATAATATCTGTGCTGCAGCTACTTGGGCAAAACCTCATACCTGTATTACTCATTACAAAGTGGATTTGGCCTCTAGGAGTACAGCCTCCTTTGAGTCTATGGTTCTGAGGAATATTCTCCTATGAGCCACCCAAGAGTTCAGTTGCTTGGGACGCGGTCCCACAAGTGAGAATAAAGGTGAGATCGACAACATCACATAAAGAAGTTATGTTCTTACCATAACGTTCCAGGTGTGTTGTCCATCTCGTCCTTTATTCTCACAACCCTCCCTCCTTGCCCCCTGCCTATGCTCCTGGTAAACTGAATAACACAGTTGTGATTCAGCAGGAATGTATAGCCTCAGAGAATATTCCCTCTCAGCCTAGTACTAATTCATGGTCATATGAATAGGTATAGATATACACTCTCATACATACAAGTGCTTCTTCCATGTGCTGCTGGGGGCAGACAAAATCTGAGGTAATTATGGGGTTGCATTACAGGTAAAGAATTAGGCCCACGAGCTTTGCTGAAGACCTCGAGCTGGAGAACTGGCCGAGATGGATCTGATGCATCGGATCCGACCCACAAGTGAGAATAAAGGACGAGATGGACCGCACACATGGAACGTTATGGTAAGAGCATAACTTTTTTTTTATGTTTCTCACAATGAAACATTTCATTTTTGAGCGAAAACACCTTGAATGAAGGATTTAGGAGCCACGTGTTTTGTGATTTGAAGTCGTAACATTGCTCAAAATATTCCTTTTCACTGCTTTCTTTAATTTACAGTAGCACTTTTAATACTGTTTCAGTTGTTGCCTGCTTCTTGGAGAGATGCTGACAAGTTAACTAAATGCAGAACTCAATATACAAGTCAGAGTAGAAACTATTATGTAGTCCTAACTGCTCTGGGTTTCTTTTGCAGAGGCGAAATGGCAAACTCGTACCCAACAGGCTGTATCTGAATAGCTTAAGCAATGTATCAGTCAGCTGCGACTCCTTATCTGTTAAGTTAGTAAGCCCCCTTCTGGCTCCTTCAATCCTTTTGCTACTGGGGTGTTTCGGCATTGGCTACTTCCACCAAACAGGATCCTTGTCCTTGAAACATACCTCCTCTCCCCTGAGAGCAAATTAGACAAGCTTGGTTTGTCAGAACATTGCCTAAGGACACTACAGGTAACATCTGAATTAAAGCATTGTTGCAGGAGCAAAGCCCCTTGCAGTCACTCTGAGGGAGTTTCATCCCCAACACCTCAGTTACTTACTTACACTAACTGAATAGTCACACAACTGTGGGGAAAAAGAAAAACTCCCATGAAAGTTGAAAAGGAAAGATGCACACAACTGCTGTCTCACAGTACAACTAATAAATGTAAAACCCTTCTCTGACTTGTGATTTCGTGAGGCAGAGATCACAGAGTGATACATTGTAGATCACTTGCATAAAATATGTTTTCATCTAAAATGTTTGTGAGGCAGTCTGTTGAGCCATCTTCCCTGACTTCATCAGACATTGCTTTCTGCATGTTGCAAGTAGAGATGTAGCAATTTGCTTGTGTTTATGTAGATATACTTCTACTCATTTCCTTTTTTTTTTTTTTTTTAATGTCGCTTCTCCTTTACTTCCTGTGCCGGCTTCATTTATCTTCTTGTCATGTATCACCTCAAGTCTTATTTGTGCTGCTTTAGCCAGTCCATGGCTTTCCACCATGCCAGATATCTCCGCAGGACAAGTGACATAAAGGCCATGTTGTATGCAGATGTGATGCTGTTAACTTAAGTCTGTATTATTCAGTAGACTGTTCATCCAAACATAGCAACAAATAATTTGGAAGTAAAGGGCCTGGGTGAAGTGGTGGGGACAGTATCTTCACACCTATCCAGGAGGCAACTCCCTGTGGCCCCCCTTCAATATAGGGGGTTTCACCCTGTGTACCACATTACTTAGTATAAAATGCTCTTAAATCATGCTATCTTAGGGTATGTGAAACAGTTTGTGTGAAACAGTCCATCAGAGAAAATGGACTTGCATAACTTCAGAATTACCCTGTCACGCAACATCTGGTGCCTCAAATGCACATCATCATCTTTTTTGCACCAGCATCTGGTCTGCATGGTGGTGTGATCTGGTAGTGCTGCATCCCAATGGCCCTCAGAAATCAGGCCTCCCAACAACCCCACCTTATACACTGTCAGACCAAGTTCTTCTTTGAACATGAGTTACTGGTGGTATAAACAGAATCAGGAAATCTTGCCTCATGCCTGACAAAACATTTTCTGATCATTTTGTTGTTTGTTAACAAGAAAAGACCTGATTTAGTGCAGATGATCTGTACCTAAACTGCTGCTTAATTAGCGTAATTATTTCTGTGTTTTATTTTCAGGACTTGCACTGATTGGGAAAAATTTCTGGAAACATTCAGAACTACAATGGAGACCATCTACTTCTCTGATACTGTTAGTGAGTGGTTAGATGTGTATGTTAACCCATACATGGAAACTCTAATAACTATTGTAAAAAACTACGATGACATTATTAAATTGAATGCAAGACCAAAATCTACATAAATTCTCAGTGGAAAATTTGGAAAAACTCACAATCTACAAAGTGCCATTTAAGCCATCTTCGATTCAGATTGCTACCATACATTTTTGCTTCTAAGACTTCAAGTAGAAGAGTATTTGTTTTGCAAAGCACTTAAATTTATTTGTAGGAATATGCTGGGACTTTGTACATATATATCTGCCTAATTATATATGACCATGCCATGTCCTCTAATTTGCTATTCATTGTATAGACTCTGTTTAGTGCTGTCAGGTAGCAGTCTCATTTATTTTACTGTTCATATAACTTTACTTCATGTTTACACTACTGTGTGTGATAGTGCTGTGGACTTTCATTTGCTGTTTGTTTATGTATTTTTTTATATGTTGTATCAGTGCAGTCTCATTCATTTTGCTGTACATATTTTCCTGAATGGTGTCATGGGAAAAAAAGAACATAATTTGTTGCAATAAAATGCTTTTGAGATACAAGCTGAGGAGTACAACTGATTGTTGTACATTCTGAAAACTCTTTTCTTCATTTAATTGTATGGAGCCCACGTAGGAAAAAGGTGTAAGAAAAAAACTTTTACGTGCAGTGTTCTTGAATATGATTTTCCAGTTAACAATTCTATGATCCATATGAGATATTTTGTGAGTTTATTATTATTATATGTTTATTCTCATTAAGGTTACACAGTTGCAAACAACTGTATCTGTAGTACTAGGCTCAGCTTGGTGTCAGAGTTGCATGAAGAATTAAACATATTTGCATTCAGAAAGTATTACACACAAATAGTACTGAAAATGAGTTGTCGCCTTGTGTCTTGCCCCAGCACCTTTTATATGTGATGCTTTTCCTATTTTAGACAAATATGCAGTGCTATGTGTTGGTTTATATTTTTAAGTAATGTACTTTTGGATTCTTATGTTTAGAAAAAAAAATTCTCATCTTAGATTTCATGCATGTTATTTAATCAGGATATGAATGAGAAGTATTTTAATATAAACATTTTCACTGAAAATTTGAGTCAACCCATGCTAAAACTGTTGATACTGTCAGAGTATTGTCTATTAATTGGCAGGTTATTTCACTCACTACAAAGATTATATCACCAATCTGGAGTTACCTGCAATACTAATATCTCATTACACATCCATACTGCCTTTTGCCACTACAGGAACTTCCTTGCATAATTGCCAAAGCATGACCAACATCTACACGTCTATTAATTGTACTGCGAAATGCTGTCTGTATTTATGATCAAAATTGTCTTTGTTGCAGTAGACGTCTTAGAAGATGAAGCTTTTTTCCACTGACAGCTGCTGTAATTTCTTCATACTCCGTCTGTAGCTTGTTAGAAATTTTCTGTCAGTCCCCTGTTTAAAGATTTGCTTATCATGTCACCATCCATTTGGCTGGGGGAGTGTAATTACCCTTCTATCCCTTGAGTCTTTTCTGCAGTTTGCATAGTTAGTATCTGAGTCCCGACATTCACTGTGAAAAAGTTCCAGCCTCCACTGCCTTCCAAAGGTACCTGCAACCAGGAACCATATCAGCATACGTTTTGCTGCTTGGGTAAAAATATTGAGGGTTAGTATCTTTTTTCTAATCATGGTCGATGTTGAACATGTCCACTCTAGGTACTGACAGAAGGGTTCTTTTCATAGGTTCATAGGTATATACTAGGCCTATTTCGACTTACAACCCTCCCACTGTGTTGGCATGGGTCCCTGGTGTATGTACCCCTATTGGCCAGTGTGTGCTCACCATAAAACCCACTGTCCCTGGGTCAGTAAACTGCTGGCCATCCAGTACCCAGTTTGTGTTACCTGGGGTGGCTTTGTTGAGTGAAAGCTGGATGTAAAACCAATCAACCTGCCAAACCTGAGCTTTGAATTGCTACACTCAGTGTAAGTTCACTGACAGTATGCAGCTTGGACGTTGATGACATGATTGTAAGGAGGAGGCTGGACATCCTGTGTATCCAGGAGACAAGATGGAAAGGCAGTGCAGCCAAAGCACTTGGCTAGGGATCCTGTCTACTACTCAGGAGGAGGACAAACTAGAAATGGTTTCTGAACTGTGGAGAGGTAGAGGCTTCAGAAGACAATGAGGGATGTCATCAGAATTAGTGACAGACTCATAGCAGTCAGACTCCAGTGTAAGGATAGGGCAACATTTATAATATCAGCCTATGCTGCACAGTGGGGTTGTGATAGTGAGGAAAAGAGTACATTCAGACAGTAGTTGCAGGACCTACTAAATAAAGCAGGACAATGTGAACTGCTGTTGATAATGGGGAACCTGAATGCACATATCAGGACAGTCAGAACTGGATATGAGGACTGCCTGGGTCCAAAAGGGTGAGGCAAGAGGAATAAAGAAGGAGAGTCCATTCTAGACTTCCGTCTTCTAGCTTGCTTTCTGTTGGCAAATGTTCAGTGGTCGAGATGTCTGCAGCTGAGGGCAGCTGTGCATTTTTTCTGAGTGAAATTTACAAAGACTCATTGCTGAGTACATTCCCATGGAGACAAGCTTGTCTGCAGGTACAATAAGTTAATCTTGAGAATTCTGAGTATTCTTTGCTAGGGAAATGCAAAATGTAAAGCACAATGGCAAGCAGTTCAGTAAAAAAATAAGTTTGAAATTATGAGAAGCGAATAAGTGGTGACAACCTCCCTAACAGCCTTAATACTTTAATGGAATTAATAGAAGTGTACAGTTTAGTTTTATGTAACGATACAGGCTAAAAGTTAGTGTTTTTTTTTAAAACATTCAAGCTGTTTTTCATATATGGAAGTGGAAGAGGGATAAAAGAACAGACAACAATTAGTGTAAGTGGGATCACAGGCTGTAGCATTTGGTTTAGCATGGGTAACCTTAATTTTAGATTAGATAATGCCTGTGAGTTTACCTTAAGCCAAACTATCCATCACCTCATTTTCTTTCCAGAACCTAAAATGAGGGAAATGGGATGCTCCATACCTTAGATGTCCACAAACAACTTGGCTACTATCTTGACAGAACTAAATCTTTCAGATCTGTGGACTTGTTGTTGATTTTTTGTGAAACAAGAAGGGACAACCTGTGTCAAACACACCATTTTCAAATCTTTGTCTCAGGCTATTTCCTTTTATTATTTTCACCACAACAAAACTCTTCCAGGCAGGGTCAAGGCCCACACACTCTTTTTGAAAGAGTTGGATTTCATATGTTTTCTAGAAGCAGCAACTTGGTCCTGTGTGCACACTTTTACAAATCACTTCAAGCTTGATTCCTGCTTCAAGTCTAGATTAGGCTTTGCTAGGATCATTCTCCATGTGCTCCTGGACACTTCTCCTTCTACTACCTAAATGCTGTAAGCAAGGTTATTCTACCCATATAGCTAAGGCTACAGTAGCAGTGATCAACATGATGAACATGGTACAGTTGCGTAAGTAAACTTACCGTAACAGTAGCTGTACAAATGAACACTTTTGTAGTAGCTGCTCTCCCTCCTCCTTTTTGCTTATTGACTTTGTCAGGGTGTGTGTGTATCTATCTATATATATATATATATATATATATATATATATATATATATGTGTGTGTGTGTGTGTGTATATATATATATATATATATATATAGATCTACTTCTAAAGCTTGAAGTTTCAAGACTTCGAACCTCAAAAGGCAGAGACCAAAAGATTGAAGTTTTGAAACTTCGAAAAATAAAAACAAAACTATTTTTATGCCTCCACACCCCCTGTTAAATATACCAACTTCGAGATCGCACTACAGTGAGGAAAACCGTAAATATACTGTTTTGCGCCGTACGGTGATCCCCATTCAGAATGTTCACGAAAGTGTTTTTACTTGTTTTTCATTGAAGTGCTCTTGGTCTAGACTAGCAGTTCTTGTGTTCCAGTGTTTTTTTTGTTCTACTACTTAATTAGCTACTGTCTGAACGTTCCCCTAAGGCAGACTTCATTCACTGTCAAAAGCACAGGGCCTGAAGTCAGTGACAAAAATGTCAAAAGGAGCCTCCAATAACAGCCACGCTGTAAAATGTATAATTAAAACGGAAACCTTCATCTTTGCTATACAAAGTTTAGTAATGGGGATCACTGACATAACAAGATCCAGATGGTTCTGTAGTGAAGAATCCTTTTGAAACAACACCAAAGTAGGCTGCATTTAATTGAAAAGCAGTTTCCATTTTCACCATTTATCTTTTGCCCTCATTTAATTAAAAGCTTTTAGTGGAGGAGAATGCGTTTGCAATTTTGGAGCAATAAAGACCTGTATTGCTTTACTGTGCTTTATCGACCCCCACCCCTACCTCCAAAGCAAGAACTTGAAGCCAGACACAAAAGTACCAAGAGTAGCCTCCACTAACACCTATGCCATAAAATGTAATAAGTCAGCTATCTTCTGTGATGTCTGGCTATATTCCATCGGTCTGCCAACAATAAAATGTGATGTCCCTTACTATCCTGGGTCAGTAACTAAGGAGCTTCAATCCTCATTATATTCCAGTGTGAGACTGTCACTTAAACAGGGTTATATTTCACAATTTTCCCTTAAGAGCACAACAGGAATATGCTCAGTAATCAGACACCAGACTGTATACTTCTGTCCATCCGTACTGCAACTCCTTATTACATACTTCAGAGCAATGTGTCCTGTTTTAAGATTTCTGATACACTCACACTCGAAGTAAATTTAAATCTCACATCCAAACACTTCTGGGAAAGCCTGACACACATTTCCAGTTGTGTCCCTTCCCTAAAATAATACGGTAATTCTGCCACCACCCTGAGTGTCTTCATGCCCTTTTAAAAGAGTGTCCAATTATGAAAATTAAATATCAAAGTAAATGATAGCTATTGTAAAAAGAAAACACAGGAACTGCTACCAACCAACTTGAACAAAAAAATACAGTACGTAACCTTCAATGTGACAATAGGTTTTTGAAGGAAAGCATAAAGAATAAGAGAGTACCTAAGGGGTTAAGGGTCTTTCGTTTTCCAAATGGGTTACTTGAAGATGACCCTGAATGTACTGAACTAATACAAATGTTCGATAGACACGGTATAGAACTCATGGAGTTCATAATTAGAATTAATAATAATAAAAAAAAAATACTTTTAAGGCACTTATTAGTGTTCATCTACAGTTTACTTAGAGTTAATTTTAGCTACTTTATACTGCTACACTTGAGCGTTCCTTTGGAACTGTATTTTTTTGTTCAAGTTGGTTGGTAGCAGTTCCTGTGTTTTCTTTTTACAAGTGGTTTGTGTTTGTGGAACTGACTCGAGTGGTACTACAGTTGGTAGTACCTTTGAAAATCATTAAGTATGGCAGATTCAGTCAGAAATGGGGGAAATGGTTTGTCTCCCTTCTCTTTGGAAGAGAATGAATTGAGGACACCTACAGAAAATGTTAATGGAAGCGTTACCCTAGCACAACTTACTAGTGTTATTGCAACTCTGACAAACAAGGTTTCAGAGCTGCAAACAGCTGTCGAGCGTTTACAGGGACCGGGCGGCTCAGCAAGGAGGGCGGAGACTATGCCGACATCAGCGTTGGATGGAGGTTGGTCCAGGAAAGATGGTACTTCAGTACGAGACTTGGGGGCACGCAAGAAGCTTACTCAAAGCTTCTCTAGTTGACTCAACACACAGGATTCCATTCCTTGTGGTCAGGGGCAGAAAGACACTACTTGCAACCTAAGGAGATCATCACTGAGTGAATGGTTGCAAACGGACTTTTTTCCATCTAGCCCTACAGTACCAGGAACACAAATCTGTAAGGGCAATATTAACAGCGTGTTGAGGGACTTGGAAAAGAAATTGGGGTAGGTACGTAACCTTCAATGTGACAATGGGTTTTTGAAGGAAAGCATAAAGAATAAAAGAGTACCTAAGGGGTTAAGGGTCTTTCGTTTTCCAAATGGGTTACTTGAATATGACCCTGAATGTACTGAACTAATACAAATGTTCGATAGACACGGTATAGAACTCATGGAGTTCATAATTAGAATTAATAATAAAAAAATTAATTTTCTTTTAAGGCACTTATTAGTGTTCATCTACAGTTTACTTACAGCTAATTTTAGCTACTTTATACTGCTACACTCGAGCGTTCCTTTGGAACTGTATTTTTTGTAAATGATCGTTATGATCAGAAGCACCCAGGCCTTCGAGGTGACCTGTGGATTATCAAACAGGTATAAGCACTCTCTAATCTCTAAGAAAAAACACTGATTTCCAGCCACAGTGTAAAGTAATGGGAAACATTTAATAATAAGTAAAAAGATTACAAGAATGTAAATCAATAACTTTCAATAAACACCAGAATTCAATCACCAGAAATGTAAAATTAAACAGTAGGATAGAAGTCCATCATTCTAGAAAAACTCTGAGTAACTAATCTTTCTTAATCTAACTAGAGAATACTGTCCCTGATCTAATCTAAAACATAACAGCAAGGCAAAGGCAGGCTTACAGTTTTTGGTGAGTTCTCTTTTTCTTGGGTATCCACTGACAGCACAGCACTGTAACTGACTGTACTTCACAAACTGCTGTTCTTCACAAACTGCTAAGCACTTGACAGTCTCGGCTGTCTTATTAAAAAAAAAACATCAGCTGTTTAAAAAAGTTATTTTTCTTTTCAATCAGCTGTTCAAATAATCACCTAGTAACGAAGAACATTCCAATGGCATCACCTACTGCTTAGCTGATACTCCACACTTTATACTTTAGAATGTCTCTCACAAATATGCATAATTAGCAATGTATCAAAACACTGACAGATTCCCCAAACATTCTGTCCAAATAGGAAAATACTCAGCATTTAAAAAACTTTGCATTTTACAATTAGACATGCTGGCATACAATACAAGTTAATCTGAGAATAGACACTAATTTCATGCCAGACACGCTAACACAGATGGCAGTGTTTTTGTTTTCTTCACATTTCTCACAGTCAGACTTGCTGCTACCCGATAGCACCATCTCTGAAACAGCCACCACACCATTCCCAGCTTCAGGTATAAGATCTTTCTTGGTCTCTCCCAGACTACTGGACCTACATGCCTTTCTCCAAACCTGACTGCATGTCACTGCATGTACACAAGGTACTGCATCATCAAAGTCATTCCCTAGCAGGTGTCTGCAGGAATATTCTCAAACACAAAGTCATTCCCTAGCAGGTATCTGCAGGAATATTCTCAAACACACCTACTTGCTTGCTTCTTCTTCCACTCTCCCAGTCAAGATGAACCCTAGCCAAAGGTATTTGGAACAGGGTCCCTCACAATGCTCTGACTGGAGTGGACTGTCCAAGCAAGTGCTGCTCTTCTCTAACCACTGCAGGGCTCACAATGGTTATATCAGAAGCTGTGTCCCTCTTAGCAGTTACCCGTTTACCATGTACTAAAATTGGATATAAATTTTGGTGATAATTTGGCACCCCAGTTGTTTCTAAACAACTTACCACTGGCAGTTTGTCATCCACATATACTGGCTCCCTCACCTTCTGTTTGTCACCTTGCTATGTGTTCCCTGTGGTTACACTTGAAGTATCTAATTCCTATCCGTGCACTTGGATTAGTAGTTTCTCCTGTGACTGGTGTACTCCGTTGGAATGGTTTAGACTGCCCCCATGATTCCCTTATGTCCATGTACAGCACTGAGTATCCCTCTCCTATGCAGTGGTGCGCTGCTTGCAAAGTAGAGATCCCCTTTTCTCCCCAACTCCTCTGCAGAGTTGCACTCATGGTCTGCTAACCAGACTCTCATGTCATCAGGCAAAGTTCTGAGGGCTTGTTCCCTCACCAAAAGGTCTGCCAGTCCCTAAAAGTGGTGACCTGACACCCACTCACCCATCTGTAAAAGTTAAGTACTTAAGTCAGCAATACAATCATGTACACTTTCTTCTGCCTTGCATCTGCGTTCATGAAAATTTTTTCTATAAGCTTCAGGTGTTAGTTTAAAACAATCTAGAAGACAGTTTTTAACTTTAACATAATTCAAGCAATCTACATCAGACAATTTTAACATAGCCTGAACAGCTTTACTATGGAGTAAGGGAGTCAGGAGCCGAATCCAGAACTCATGGTGAATAAAACTATCAAAGTCCCCATCCCTGTATTGAAGAAAAAGTTTACTGACTTTTACAGCTTCTTGTGTCCTGTTATTCCCTTCCCCATTATCTCCATGACCCTCTCGAAGGGTAAGAAGTTCCACTTCATGCTGGTGCTCTCATTCTTCTCATGCTCTCTCTCATTTTCCTCTGCTTCTAAAGTCTGACCTCCAGTTCATGGTGACACTGTTTTTCCTCAACCTCCAGTTCATATCGGCGCTGCTTCTCCCTTTCTTGAACCTCCAGGCGTAGTTTCTTCTCCATCTCCAGTCGTTTGGCTTCCAGGTGCATTCTCTCTAACTCCAGATGGATTCTCAAGTCTTCTGAAGAAAATGTGGACTGTCTTGTCTCGACAGGCTGCACATCAACATCACCAAACTGGATATCCTCTGAATGGCTGGTCTGAGCGGCGTCTGCAACCAAGGCTGAAATCATTGCTTCCTTGGTCAGGTTGCCATCCATCAATCCTCTGGCTTTACACACCTTAGCCAACTGGATCTTTGTCAGCTTCCCCCTAAGAGCACAACAGGTACATGCTCAATCTGGGACTGGACTGTATACTTCTATCCATCCCTAATGTAACTCCTTATTACACACTTCAGAGCAATGTGTCCCAGTTTGACCTCTGGTACACTCATAGTCAAAGTAAATTTAAATCTCACACATCCAAACACTTCTGGGAAAGCCTGACATAGATTTCCAGCTGTGTCCCTTCCCCAAAATAATATGGTAATGCTGCCACCTACCAATGTGGCTTCATACCCTTCTAAAGGGGTGTCCAATTATGAAACTTAAATATCAAAGTAAACGATAGCTATGAACAGAAGTGGCCAGACCTTCAAGGTGACCCGGGGAGTATCAAACAGGTATAAGCACTCTAATCTCTGATGGAAAAAAAAACACTGATTTCCAGCCACAATGTAAAGTAAAGGAAAACATTTAATAACAAGTAAAATGATTACAAGAATGTAAATCAATAACTTTCAATAAACACCAGAATCCAATCACCAGAAATGTAAAATTAAACTGTAAGATGGAAGTCCATCATTCTAGAAAACCTCTATCTGAGTAACTAACCTTTCTTAATCTGACTAGAAAATACTATCCCTGATTTAATCTAACACATAACAGCAAGGCAAAGGCAGGCTTACAGTTTTTGGTGAGTTCTCTTTTTCCTAGGTATCCACTGACTGCACAGCACTGTAATTGACTGTACTTCACAAACTGCTGTTCTTCACAAACTGCTCAGCACTCGGCAGTCTCAACTGTCTTATTTAAAACAATGAACAGCCAGCTGTTTGAAAAAAGTTCTTTTTCTTGCCAATCAGCTGTTCAAATAATCACCTACCAACAGGAACATTCCAATGATATCACCTACTGTTCAGCTGATACTCCACAGTTTGTATTTTAGAATGTCCCTCACAAACATGCACAATTAGATGTATCAAAGCACTGACAGATTCCTCATTCTGTCCAAACAGGGAAATACTCAACATTTAAAAAACTTATTTACATTTTGCAATTAGACATTCTGGCATACAAGTTAATCTGAGAATATACACAAATCTCCTGCCAGACATGCTAACACAGATGACAGTGTTTTCATTTTCTTCACACCTTCATCAATATTTATTTATGAATATAGTAATGAGAATGAAGGATGTACATGTTTCATAGTGAACAATCCTTTTGAAACAACACCAAACTGGGCTACCTTTAAATCAAAATCAGTTTCTAACCTCTCTCCCTTTATTTTGTATTTTCATTTGCATAAAAGGTGTGGTGCATGAACCTTTCTTCTTACTTTCAAAGTTTTTCGTGAACAAGTAAAGAAGAACTCTTCTTCCGCTTCTAAGTATGAGGAATGTTTTTATTCAACACAAGCACACCACTCGGTGTATTTAATTTATCCATGAAGATAAGTAATTCCATTCATCTAGTTTTCTGTGGGATACAACTTTTAGTCAGACTGCTTGTAACATAGCACAGTTATTTAATAGGTCTATCACTGAGCTTTCTTCACTAAAATCAAACCAAAACAAAAATGTTAATATTACCAGGATTGTGGCAGGATTCCATCTATGTTTACTGCTTTTCAGGATGCATAGAAACAACAGTTTCTCCCAGGCACACAGATTCCAGCTCTTGTATATTTACTGCAGAGAATTACATGTTACTTTAGAAACTAAATTATTCTTGCTCTCAACTTCTGCATCTTAACAGCTTGGCAGACTGCCCTTGGAAAGAGTGGTGAGGTTGTTGCATAATTTTGAAAAAAAATATGTACCTCTAACACAGTAGTAGTTAGACTTGTTACTGACCCTGGTGATGTAACAGTAGTAGCCTGGTGAACATTCAAGAATCTTTACATAAAATGCAAGATTCTAAAGGAAAAGTTATAACAGCACTTAGCAAAAACTGAGAAAAAAGTTACGCATTCCTGCACTGAAGTGTTTCTGAGATTAGGGTGGTGTTTTGTCTAGTTACCATTTCAGTTGAAAGAGTAAGTGTAGTGTATGTTTGTGTTGTTGGAATTTATATATAAGAACATTTCTTCTCTTATTTATAATTGTACGATGCTGTATTTGTTTTATATATCAAATTATTATGTATTTTATCTTGTCTTCACATTGTTGTAACATAATTTGCTATTAGTTTCTGTATGTATAAATAAGTGCATGTACTTCTGACTGAGATCATGGCTGAAAACCATTCTCATGGCCAGTGCATTTAACTGGTTAAAAATTATATAGATAGATAAGAGATGCATTGACAAGTAAAGTAATTAAAAATCATGCCTTGTCAGTGTCAGTGCTGCAACAGGTAACACACACACCTTTTGTGCTGAAAGGTCAGAAGGCTTGTGGGTTCTATTCCCACTCTAGGTGACCGTATTGATGACACTGTAGTGCAGCATTAGGGAGGTACTGCACTCCTATATGTATCATCCTCTGGATAAGATGTTAAACAGAGGATCTGATATTGTTAATCCTCATTCATTCCTTACGCATGGGTATCGGTTCCGACCTCGGAACCGAGCCGGCCATTTTCCAAGTTCGCGTCAGCTTCAAACTCTTGAGCTAAACTCTTACCCACAATCCCCCTCTCCCTGTTACCTCAGATTTCATTTGCCGCATTGCCATTCGGTCGTGTCAAACTGCTTCTCTTGAGCTAAGTACAGTTATTTGTTGTTTAATAGCCGTTTATATTACTTTTCTGTCAAAAGTTTCTGTTTCATTGTCTCTTACCCTATCGCATCTAGCGACCATATTTTCTTCAGGTTTTTCGTCTGTATTCTCTACCTTTTTACCACAAGGTATTTTCCCCTTACCATCGTTGGTAATCCTTCCCTTTTTCTCATACCTTCGGGTATTCCTTTGTACCATTGCTGGTACCCTTTCTGCTTTCTAATTTAGCTATCATGGCAGATAAGAAAGGTAGTCCAGGGTTTAAACGGTGTTCTGATTGTGGACACAAACTTCCTACTTTGGATGCACACTCTTTGTGCGTTTATTGTTTGGGAGCGTCCCACTTATCTGTTGACCCGCCCTGTACTATTTCTGAAAACTTTTTAAATAGAACTTTGTTGGAAAGGAAAAACAAGCTGTTACTGAAGGGACTTCTTAAATCTCCCTTTTCAGAGGCTATTTCTGGGTCGGAGGCCTCAACCCCTCCTAGAGCCCATAAGAAAATCTTGGATGTTCTTACCAAGGCTAAATCTTTGCCTTTGTCCCCGGCTGGGGACTCCCACCAACCAAAACGTAAAAAGGCTAAAGTTTCGGCTCCGGAGCTCACTCAGTCAGCCCCAGTGCTTTCGGTGCCTAGACCTTTGGCACCGAGGCCTTCGGCTCCATTAGTGATCTCGGCTCCGTCTTCTCCTGCAGCCTTCACTATATCGGCACCGAGGGGCTCCTCGGTTCAGACTATTACCACTGTATCGGCACTGACCGTTCAGTCGGTGCAGACCTTGACCACGTCAGCTTCGACATCTTACTCGGAACAGACGCCTTTGTTGTTGACTCCAGTTTTGTCGGTTCCAGCTTCGGCACCGAAAACCACTTCGGCAACGATCCCTGTGTCGATGCAGACCATGACCTTGGCACCGATGACTTCTTCGGTGCAGACACCAGTAGTCCAGTCTTTCTCGGCACTGTTGTTCTCGGTGTGGACTGGTGAGATGAGCACCGAGTTTGCCTCTTCTGTGTGGACAGACCTGTTTCTCCCTCAGTCTCCGTGAGGTCCACTAGAAGTCTTTCTTAACATGATGTGTTGCGTCTTGTGGATCAGGTGCTCCTGGCCAGAGGTATCCCACCCCCCCGAGGAACTATCCTTCCTTGGGAGGTGATCACACGTCTCCAAAGACCCCTTCTTATTCTCCTCCTTCATTGCCTTTGAAGGCCATGGATATAGCACAGTCTTCCCCTTCTGCGGTTCCCTTTATGGATCTCACTAAGGAGCCACAGTTGCCTTTGTGGCAGGAAGGTTTTGCTTTGACCCAGGATGTCAGTTGTGACACCCATAGTTTGCTGCTCCGCAGCCATCCAGGGACTCCGGGTCAGCAGGCTGAGCCACTTAGGGGAGGGGTGACCCCCTGTCCTAGACATTCACTCCTCTTCAGGTGGACCAGCCTTCCAACTGATGCAGAAGACTTTCACTGCTGCTGGCAGTACTGGACTGTCTATCCCTCCGCCCTCCTCTGGTACACTGGTTTCACAAGTCGCACCGAGTGGACACCGGGTGCAAGGGCCTCAGGACATATTCCCACAGGAAACCCATTTTCCGCTGTCTTCACCAGCTTCTCCTACTGAGGAAGTCCACCGGAAAAGTTCATGTAAGAGGAAGCACATGGACTCCAGAGAGGAGTCCCTCACTGAAGACACAGATTTTGATGAGGGGGAAGGATCCCCTCGGTCACCCTCTGAGGTATCCTTTGGTGATATCCTCGAAATCCTGAAACAGAGAGGTGACTGGCAGTCCTCTAATCCTACCTCTGAGGAATCTGTGTTCCTGCAGGCCTTTCACGCCTGGCCCCCTACCTCCTGGGTTACTCCACCTGCCGATGAACTTGTCCGGCTTATCGTGCAGCATGCTTGGAAGGCTACTGACACCGTCGAAGCTATTCCCCGGAGGCCAGATAAGATTTTGTCCCCTCTTGCTACAGATCCCCATTGGTCAAAAGGTCTTCCTGTGGATGCTTTGGTGGTGGCGGCCGCAACAAAAAAGGATCTGGCAGAAGAAGAAAGCCAGACTGTCCATCTGCCTAACAAAGAGTCCCAGGCCCTGGGCAGGATAGGGAAGCGCACCTTTGCATCAGCGACCTTTACTATCAGGTCCCTGAATTATATGGCACACTTTACCAGGCTTCAAAGGGATCTGATTTCTGAGCTTTCTGAAACCTTGGCTGGTGCCGTGTCTGATGAGGTCCGTGACAAAGTGGCCTCTCATCTGGCCACCATTGAGTCAATATCTAACTCCTCTATGCGACTGATATCTCATGCATCAGAAGGAGCAGCTAGAGCAGCGGGTTCAGCTGCAGTCTTGAAACGACATGCCTGGATGCGCTTGTGCAATTTCGCAGAACCCTTTAAGGCTTCCTTTATTAACGCTCCCATTGAGGCCTCCTCGTTGTTTGGACACAAAGTTAAAAGCACACTGGCCAGATGTGAACAGGACGGTAAGACCCTTTCTGTCCATTATTCTTCCCCTCAATATGCTTTCTCCCAAAACCAAAAGAGTGGGAAGATATGGTTCAAGAAATCTCAGGGTCCTTTCCGTGACACACGGGCCGAGTTCTCCCCTAGAGACAGAGGGGAAACCTCACAGGGAAGATGCTCCTTTCGGGGTAGAGGGGGTCCGCTTAACCAGGGTTCCAGGGATTCTTTCCCTGGCCAGTCCTACCAGCGCTCCTGAAGAGCGGCCCAACTCCTTTCCTCTGGAGGTGGTTGGGGGACGTTTCTCCTTGTACCCTTCTGCCTGGCTAACCATCACCACCGATTCTCGGGTACAAACGATTATAACCAGAGGTTATCATATCCCCTTCGATCTTTGTCCTGTCCCTTCAAAAAACCTTCCCAATGGTCCACCTGGTCAAAGGGAAGAAGCAGCACTAGAGATAGAAAAGCTGTTAAGAAAGAGAGTCATCCAAATAGTCCCTCCAGACCAGATACAATCAGGATTCTACTCGACTATTTTTGGTGCCAAAGAAAACCGGGGACTGGAGACCAATTTTGGATCTCAGATTATTGAACAAGTTTGTGAGAGTACAAAAATTCCGGATGGTCACTATACAGTCTATCCTCCCGCTTTTGGAAAAAGACGATTGGATATGCTTAATAGATGCGTACTACCACATAAAAGTGGACAGGCCATTAAGAAGATCTCTGCGCTTCCATGCAGGAGCCAGTCACTCCCAGTTCAGAGTACTGCCCTTCAGACTCTCTACAGCCACCAGAGTGTTCACAAAGTGCATGGCAGTTGTCACAGCTCACTTGCAACTTCAAGGATTCCAGGTGTTTCCATACCTAGACAACTGGCTCATTTCCGCCCCCACCAGACATCTACTGGAAGAAGCCCTGGCATACTCTCTCCTTGCTGCACAAAGGCTAGGCATAACCATAAACTGGCAAAAATCCAATCTCACCCCATCTCAGTCAATAGAATTCATAGGGGTTATCTTGGACACAAAGAACTGCAGAGCTGCTATTCCAGAACACAGAATTCTAAGGATAAAGCAGCAACTGATTCCAATCCTTTCAAGGGAGAAACCCACGGCTCACTTGGTTCTACAGCTGTTGGGTTCCATGGCAGCCTCCATCACCATTGTCCCCCTGGCCAGGTTTCACATGAGGCTTCTACAATGGCTATTACTCATCCATTGGTATCCCTTTCAGCCATGATTCGAGTAACCCACAGGTGCAAACAGGATTTAAATTGGTGGATGACACAATCTGTCACAATGGTTTCCCCCCAGCAACCCAAGGCCACAGTGACCACGGACGTCTCCCTGATGGGGTGGGGGGGGCTATGTCAGGGACAGACCGTCCAAGGCACTTGGTCCAAACTGTAGGCCCATCTGCATATAAATGTTCTAGAGCTGAGGGCGGTGCTTCTGGTGTTGCAAGCATTCCATCCCCTGCTGCCGTCTGGGACAATTGCAATTCAATCAGACAACATGGCGGTGGTCTGGTACATCAGCAAGCAAGGTGGAACCAAATCTTACCCCCTTTATCGAGAGGCCATGAGGCTATGGCAATGGGCAATGGCTACCAACCATTTTCTTCTAGCAACGCACATTCCCGGGGGTTCCAACGTGATAGCAGACAGACTCAGCAGGTGCATTCTACAACCTCACGAGTGGTCCCTGAATCCCTTGATAGCGGCGGAGATCTTCCACCGCTGGGGCCATTCTTGTTGCAACCTCTTTGCATCCCCGACCAACTACAAATGCAGGAATTACTTTGCCCTGATTCCCTCTCCGGGACAGTCACCCAGGGACGCTCTAGTCCATTATTGGCCCTTTGGTCTTCTTTACGCATTCCCACCCTTTCCCCTCATTCCCAGTTTCTGAAGAAAGCCCGTTGGTTGAAGAGCAAGGTGATCCTCATAGCACCATATTGGCCTCGGCAGATTTGGTTCCCCTTCCTTTGGCCTCACCTACTAGATCGACCATGGATTCACCATCCAACCCCGGAGTTGATCTCACATCCACAGAACCTGATTCATCCCAACTTGAACAGCCTGAAGCTCACGGCTTGGCTACTCCACTTCCCTTGATTGCCAGGCAGAATGATCTTTCTTTACCAGTATGTGACATTCTCATTGCATCTCATAAGTCTTCCACTAGGATTACTTATCGGAGCAAGTGGAAAAGATTTGCCTGTTGGCTGAAAGATAAACAAGTAGATCCCTTCTCAGCACCAGTGTCGATAATACTAGACTATCTGGCCGACCTTTTCCAATTGGGTCTGTCGGCCTCTACCATTAAGTTCATTTGGCTGCAATTTCTAATTTTCATGAGGGTGTCCAAGATTCCTCTCTTATGTCCCACAAATTGTGCAAGACCTTCATAAAAGGTGTAAATCATCTGAAGCCACCTTTTTGAGAACCTATTCAACCGTGGGATTTATCATTAGTTCTACAAGCTCTGACAATGCCACCTTTCGAACCAGCCTCTTCTTGCGACCTCAAGCATTTGTCATGGAAAACCTTGTTTTTGGTCACCATTACTTCTACCAGACGTATTTCTGAGCTTCAAGCTTTATGTATCAAGAGTCCATACTTGATTTTTCATAGAGATAGAGTGTCTCTGAGAACTAATCCATCATTTCTACCAAAAGTGATCTCTGAAATGTCCATTAATCAAACCATTGAGTTGCCAGTTTTCTTTCCCAATCATTCAAACACAGGAGAGTATTGCCTACATACCCTAGATATGCGCAGACAAATCCATTTTTACTTGGAGGACTAGGTCCTTTCGTAAATCTGACCAGTTATTTTTGACCTTTTCTGGACCTAGATTAGGATCTGCTGTTGCTAAGGTCACATTAGCTAGATGGTTGAAGGACTGTGTGACCTTCATTTATACACAACGTAATATCTCGTTGCCTACTACCATGAAAGCTCATTCAACAAGGTCGGTGGCAACTTCTGCTCCCTTCCATGCCAGAGCTTTTTTACATGACATTTGTCCAGCTGCAACTTGGGCTAAGCCTCATACCTTCATCAATCATTACAAATTGGATTTGGCCTCCAGGGGAAGAGCATCTTTCGGTTGTATGGTGCTCAGGAATGTCCTTTCATGAGAGCCTCCCAGGAATAGAGGTAGCTGGGGACTCTGTCCCATGCGTAAGGAATGAACTAGGATTAACAATATCAGATAAAGAAGTTATGTCTTACCATAACGTTCCATCTGTATTGTTGATCCTCATTCAGTCATTACGACCCTCCCTCCTTCCCCCTTCTGTGGCTTCTAGTGGATCTCACCATCATGTTCTCTTAGGTTATTTGACCAGAGGTAGCCTCTACCTTCTTTGACTTGCAAACTCAGTCTGAGGTAACAGGGAGAGGGGGTTGTGGGTAAGAGTTTAGCTCGAGAGTTTGAAGCTGACGCGAGCTTGGAAAATGGCCGGCTCGGTTCCGAGGTCGGAACCGATACCCATGCATAATGACTGAACGAAGATCAATAATGCAGATGGAACGTTATGGTAAGACATAACTTCTTTTTCTGTCTGCTTGAGTTAGTAGTAGCTCTGGTGGATGTGCAAGATCCCATGGCACCTATTAAAAAGAAGAGTGGCCCTTTATTTTACACAACCTAAAAACACATTTATATATTTGCAAACTGTACATAGTTACATCCACATATATACACTTATATTTTTTTACTATTTTATCATTTTTCTTATAAGCAAGTCATTGTTATTCTTCCATAATTGATCTCTACTCCTTCTTCTGCAACCACAATTGATGTTTTGCAGTATATGTGCCAAAATCCATTTTCCTTTAAACAAAATTTCTTTCAGTCTTTAATTCCAAATAACCAATATTACATAAAATAAATTATCTGCCCTTATCATATATTCTTTCTTGTTCGTATAACATCCATACATAATCATATTCATGTTTTTATTGTTATTGATTGTCCTTAATGTTCTCCAAAAAATTCTTTACACAGCTTCTTCCAGAGTTTCACCACTTTTTTACATTTCAAAAAAAAAAAAAAAAATGGTCTGTTGTCTCTTTCTCCCCAAAAAATAAACATACTTTTGCAACTTTCTTACTGGTAATGTGTATTTGTTACCAGTCCCCATAGGAACTGCTCATACTGTACTATCTTAGTACACCACATTTTCCTAACTTTAATGGCTTTAATCACTTTTTTCTGGTAAATTTTCCCATGGACTTTTACTTCATCACATTATTACACAATATCCTTCTAGCTTTCTTTATATCATCTTTTTTTTTTTTTTTCCATGTTGGTATTTATTTCTTGATAATTTTTAATTTCTTCATTTACATACTCTTTTTTTTTCTCTTTCTCTTATTCTCATCATCTCCCAGAGCTTTTTGTACCTATATTTAAACATTCTCACTATTAAATTTTCATTCTCTTCCTTTACTCATTTTCATACTCTATACAAGTTTAAAGAAGCAGAATAAACAACTGGACTTAGTAACCACAATCCCCCTTCATCTTTGCTCTTTTATAACACATCTGTTTTCACTGGGTTTAATTTTGAACACCATAGGAAAGAAAACGCCAACTGCACAATGTCTTTTTCATATTTTTGTGGGGTCATATAAACATTTGACATATATGCTGTTTTTCCCATCGATATGAAATTCACCAGATAAATCTTATTCCTGAATGCTAATCTATTGTCCTCCACAGAAAACATAGTTCTTTCAGTTCTTTTATAAAACATTCCCATTGTATCATAACTACATAATTTTCCCCAAATTTTATCCCTGGCAAAAACACCTCATTCATTGAAAAATACATAACCCAATTTTATTCACATCATTCAAACCCTTATTTTTGCCTTTATTTTAGGTCATTTCCATTTCCTTTAAATATCCATTCATACAAACCAGCACTTACTTCATCCATGTTTTTTTCTTAGCCACTACAGCTATATTATCTGTGTATGTCAAAACTACTAGAATCACCACCTCCTTTTCCATCACACTTGTAGCATCTTTTATTTTAAGCTACTTCACTCACTATCGCATTCATCACCAGTTCAAACAATATTCTAGTCATGGGACATCCTTGTCTTATACAGAATAACCATAAGAGTGGATCAAAACAATGAGGTGGTTCGAATGACAAGTCCAATAAACTGAATCCAAAAGTTTTTATTGAAAAACATTAGTGCTTTCACAGTTACTATACTGCTTCAGACGTTAAAAACCTAATACAGCAGAATCAATATTAATAGGTCCCCCTCAAGCCTACTGCCAGTCATAGAGAACAAAACATCACCAATAAAGGAAACAAAGTAACAAGCAACAATACTTAAACAATGCCATAAAATAAAACCTAAAAAAGCTCATGTTAAAATCAGACAATAAAACCACATAAAACATTCATAATATTTGCATAGCAACCTTTCAAATCATGTATATAAATGTATTTCTTTAAGAATAGGTCTCAATGACACTATCATTGGGAACCTTTCCTGTATCCGCTTTTAACCTAATAATCCACCTGGCTTCAAAAGCCTCAGTCATATTTTCTAAGTCCCCCCCCCATGTTCGTTGAGTGTAATTCCCTCTGTAATCAGGAACTTAAAGCTATGTTTCTGATCAAACATATGTACGTGTGTAGCTAGCACATTCGTAGTACAGCCAGTCCTTGTATTATAAATATGCTCCCTTATTCTATCTTTAAAACGTCTGTTAGTTTTCTCTACATAAAAAGATGAACATTTACAAACAGCTAAGTAAACTACATCAGGGGTATTGCAATCTGCCCTGACATTGAAGGTAAAAACCTTCCTTATATCAGGGTGTTCAAACAAACCAGATGAATCAATGTAAACACAAAAATTACATCTTTTACATGAGAGCGTAACTAATGAAGTGACAAACTCTAAATCAGTGACCCAAACATCAAAAGAATAGTAGGGGATGCACCCAGTTTTTCTTATAAGAATAAAAAGCCCCTTAAATGTATGTTGTGCTATCCTGGGAAGAGGACGAATGATTTAGAGTTTGTCACTCCATTAGTTAGGCTCTCATGTAAAAGATGTAATTTTTGTGTTTGCATTGATTCATGTGGTTTGTTTGAACACCCTAATATAAGGAAGGTTTTTACCTACAATGTCAGGGCAGATTGTAATACCCCTGATGTAGTTTACTTAGCTGTTTGTACATGTTCATCTTTTTTATATAGGGAAAACAAACACGTTTTAAAGATAGAATAAGGGAGCATATTTATAATATAAGGACTGGCTGTACTACGAATGCACTAGCTAAACATGTGAATTTAGCGCTAACTTTTAATCAATGTGTCCCTACACCATCGAGCGCCAACATGGGGACTCAGCAAGGGAACAACAACACAGCACTGAGTGCAAATTTGGGCATTCAGCAAGGGAATAATTATTCAGTGTTTCCTGATCTCTCAACTTGGTTAGCGGAGAGATTTTCATTTAATATGACCTCTCCTGTCATGGAGCGACAGTCTGGTGGAGAACGAGGTAATAACAATCCTGTTTTTGATATTGTTTCACATCTTAAAGTTTTTGATAACCTATTAGTGAAGGTTAAAAAACTGCAGTTGGAAATTTCCTATTTCAAAGAATGTTTGAAATGTAGAATAGTGCCTAAAGGTTTAAGGCACCACCAATTTCCCACTGGTTTGGTGCCTGATTCAGCCTTTCATCAAGAACTTTTGGTGCTTTTTGATCGTCAAGGTTTTGAGTTGATTGAATGCATAGTTAAGCACTATTCTATATGGGTGGAGGACCTTAACAAACAAGTGGCAGAATTAGACGCTAAGATAAAACTTGACAATGATTTCACCAGGTACAAATATGAATATAGTCGTATTTTTACCAGTATTGACCAGTACCTGGTGAAACTTAAAAATAACAAAGCTAAAAAATTAGAACGAGACACTACAGCCTATAAGGAAGGTAAAGCGTATCCACTTCCTCCTATAGCCCAAGTATGGAAAACTGTTTCTGAAGGTAGTTCTATCCCTGGTTACAATAACCAGCCAACTGTGTTTCATTACACTAATCAGTTGCCTAATACTATGGTACAAGTAAATGAAGATGTTAACCAAACTGAAAGGCAAGGTTATATGGAAGTCAGGAGAAGTGAAAGACTGGCTAACATCAACAATCAGCGTAATTCAAAAAACTTGAATTTTTCCGAGGGGAACCGGACGGGGACGAGACCCAAACAATGGTACAACAAGAATCAGAGGAAAACGAAAGAGAGTTAGGAGAGAAACAAGACTTGAATTTAATGTCTTATGGCACTAATGAATTACATGACAACTTAGTGCAACACATGATCCCTTTGGTCAATGAGTCTTGTGACTTTTCACCTTCTGAAGATGTAGAAAGTGTTTTTTCTAGTCTCCATTCAGGTCCATCTGACCTAGTGCCTATGAGAAGTAAACCTATAATTATTACCAATAGGACAAATGACTTTAAAGTGTACAATTTTTCTTCTACTGATATAGGTTCGGACATGGTGGATTTCTTTTCCAAAGGTAACACATATGTCCCTAAACAAAATTGTGACTTGGTGAGAACAATTATAGATTTAAAAACTTTCATGAGAAAATTTAACTTTAACTTGATAATGGGGTCTAATGTAACTACAGTTCAAGATGACCAATTTAGAATTCCTAGTACTTTTAACCCACCCCTTCATCCACTTATTTCTGTGTTTGAACAAATGTGTGAACTAGATATTCACTTTAACGTTAAACATAGAGGTAAAATCCATACTAAAGATCCTATTTTACAGAAAGAGAAGGGATTTTTGGAGTTTATTAAATTAAATGATATTAGAGACTGTAAGCCTGATAAAGGAGGGGGACTGGTAATTTTTGATAACATGGATTACTACAACAGAATGGTAGACCTGTTAGATGACCCCGCCTATGAAGATAGTTCCCTGTCGGAGACCAATCATGCATATTCGGTAATAAAGGATAGTATATTAGACATGTTCATAGAGGGGCGAATTGAACAAAATATATTCAATTATATGTCTACACAATTTCCAGGGTACCCCTACCTTTTTGGAATTCCCAAAATACATAAAGATTTGGGTAATCCACCTATGAGACCTCTTGTCGATGGACGTGGGTCACCCACTTACCCATGTGCCAAGGTAATTGACTCTATTTTACAAAAATTTGTTAAACTTGAGTCACAAATTTGTAAGGATTCCTGGTCATTTTTAGAGAAGTTAAATGGTTTGGACTTCAACCCTAACTACAACTTCCTTACCGTAGATGTTAAAGACCTCTACACCAGTATACCTCAAGATACTGGTATAGAGTGGGTAACTCGAGCTATGGTTAAGAATAAGGCTACAATAGATGAAATTTCACTTGTGAAAGAGCTCTTGGAAATTGTTTTATATAACAATTTCTTTATGTTTGGAGACAACTTCTTTCTTCAGAAAATAGGTGTGGCAATGGGCTCCCCTTGTGGAGCTAGCATTGCTAACTTAGTGATGGCCCACTGGGAGTCTGAGTATGTGTTCAAAAATGACAGTATTAAAAACAAATTAGTCTTTTACACACGGTATCTAGATGATATCTTTATTCTGCTTAACGGTAACCAAAAGTCGAGTGAAACAGTATTAAATATTTTTAACACCTCAACTGATTTCTTCTGTTTCACTTCCACCTTTGATATTGATAGGATAGCTTACTTAGACATTAATTTATCAAAAACCTTGCTTTGAAATGTTACCAGGCAAAAATACACAGGAAGGAAATATATTCGAACACGTTTTTACACTTTACCAGCTGCCACCCTTTTTACCAAAAACGTTCAGTAATTAAAGGTCAGTTAATACGAGCAGCTCATATAGTTTCTACTGAACAGGATTTTCAAGAGGAATGTCAACTCTTGGGAATGATGTTCACACAGAGAGGCTACCCTTTGGAGCTAATTTCAGGACTGATCTTGGAAGTGAGTGACAAACGTACTAAAGGAATGTATAAACCTATTTTGTCAATGAAAAAGATAGTTACCATGCAAGAGATCACATCAGAAAATATGGGAAATTCTGTAGTAACAGAATTGAGTGTCCTTGCCACACCTGACTCACCAGAAACAAAGTTCATTACAACCTATAATGCATTCAGTTACCACTGTATAGGGATACTACGAAAAAACTGGGTTATTTTTGCAAGTAACCCTAGTATATTAAACAAATTGGGTGAATACCTGGGCACTATATTTAGGAAGGGTAGGAATTTGAAGGTACTATATGAACAACGCCGGAAAAAACAACCAAAAATAACTGGTATGTACAAATGCCAAAATTGCAATTTTGCAAATTAGTAACTGAATCCAACAGATTTGAAATAAATAATGTTCAATATAGACTGAAGTGTAGGGCCAATTGCAACACTAGAATGGTAGTGTACCTGGCTAAATGCCAGGGATGCCAGGCATTTTACATCGGTAAGACGGAGAGGAGACTCCGTGACCGTATGTATGAACACTCATATGCCATTAGCAGGAACAAACAAGACAATGCCCTAGCTAAACATGTGGCAGAATTTTCTGGACATCAGTTCAGATTTTTAGTTATAGACCAGCCAGAGCTCGATGTTAGAGGTGGTCCTGCACCATTGCAACTCGAAGAGCTGGAACTATTCTGGCAGATTAAACTTAATGCATATAATCTACCAGGTTTAAATGAGACCTGTAGTTTGAGCAGTGTGTTAAAGCTTAAAAGTCTAAAAAGATGAATTTAGGAAAATATATTAATATAGAATGTCAGATTATTCTAATTAATTATTATTCATTTTTATATACATCTGGTTTTAACATGAATTAGATATAAACATATTTTAGATAGGAGAAGCTGTAAAGTGATGTTGATATATGTTTGATTTATTTATATTGAATGGTCACACTGAAATCTACTCTAGTATGGTTTTACTTCTATATAAGAAATGTTCTATACACAAAAAAGACACATCGATGTATGTTATTTACTATATATCAATAATATATATAGATATATAGTTTTTCTTATATCTACTATTTTTTATATCAACTATTACCATAACTATTAGTATTATTAGAATTTCCCTTTATTCTTAGATTTATTACTACCACTATTTGGTTGTGAATGCTGTTTAGTTTTTTGCATAAGTATTTTACTATTGTCAGTGGATGGCTCTGTAATTAGAGAAGTTGGTTGCCTCTGTAAGTTAATTGATTAATCAACTAATTAACCCAGAGCAAAATTATATATACTCACAATGTGATTACTTTTGTTGTCTGAAGAAGTTTGCTGACAGAGCAAACGAAAAGCGCTTAATCTTATTAAATCTTTTTGGCTTTTACTGGTCTGCATTGGTTTTGCTGCTACCCGACTTGTTTACTAAACATGTACATATGTTTGATCAGACACATAGCTTTAGTTTCTTGGTCATGGAGAGAATTACACTCAATGAACTTGGGGGGACTTAGAAAATATGACTGAGGCTTTTGAAGCCAGGCGGATTATTAGGTTAAGAGTGGATACAGGAAAGGGTCTTAAGGATAAAGTGTCATTGAGACCTATTCTTAAAAAGCAATACATTTATGTAAATGATTTGAGAGGCTGCTATGCAAATATTATGAATGTTTTTATGCAGTTTTATTGTCTGATTTTAACATGAGCTTTTTTTTTTAGGTTTTATTTTATGGCATTGTTTCTTTAAGTATTGTTACTTGTTACTTTGTTTCCTTTATTGGTGACGTTTTGTTCTCTTTGATTGGCAGTAGGCTTGAGTTGGACCTATTAATATTGATTCTGCTGTATAAGGTTTTTAACGTCTGAGGAAGCAATATAGTAACTCTGAAAGCACTAACGTTTTTCAATAAAAACTTTTGGATTCAGTTTATTGGACTTGTTCGAACCGCCTCATTGTTTTGATTTATTGTTATGATTATTTTGTATGGACTTTCATTTCTGAGTGAATCATTCATCCTTTCTGCTGCTTTTGTGGTGATTTACATCCTTGTCTTATACCATGCTTCATGCATATTTCTTTACTCAGTCATCCATTCACTAACACTCTCATTCTATTATTCTGATATACTGACATACACACTCTCCTAATTTTAATACCTATTCCGTACTTCTCCATAACATCCCACAAAGCATCATGTCCTACTGTATCAACTGCCTTGTTACTATCACCTACCATAAATTTCCCATCCACCCTTTTATTTATATCATCCACAATTTCTCTCACAGCTAATGACAATTCTTGACATCCCTTCCCTTTTATACCATATAAACTTTCTTCTATAGTATACATCATTCTTCATTCCATTCTAGTCTGTATTATTCTTATAAAAATGTAATAATCTGTATTTAGTGTGACAGGGTCTCCATTTTTTTTATTTTATTCTTCTCATCTTCCTTATAAATTGTAATACCCCACTACATAACTCATCATAAACAAACCCTTCTTTCAACCATTCATTCAGTACATTTACAAAATACTCTCTTTGCCAGTTCATTAATTTCCTGTATATTCCATACCCTATACCATCTAGGCCTGATACTGAATACACATTTACTTTCCTAAGTAATTCATCCAATTCACTAATAGTAATTTCTTTTTTTTTAATTTTCCTTAAATCATTCTGGAAATGTTTTACTTTCTATTATCCCTTCTTTTCCTTATTTTTACTCTTATACATATTTCCACGTGCTGTACTCTTTTGCCTCCTCTTTTACGTTTTTCATTTGCCCTATTATATGCAAGCAATAATGCCCAACAGGGTGTGTGTTAATGTGTAATTTACTCCCATCCAGGGGTGTAGCATCAGGCCTCTACACCCCTGGAAGGGTGTTAATTGCACATTAACATACACCCTGGAGGGCATTATTGCACTTGGCGAATGGGCTGTCAGTAAATTTGTTGTGTTTTACTTATTTATTTTTTACGTACTATATTGTTTATTTTATATTTTTTATGTAAAATAGCTCCTCTGCTTAATGTTTTAAACTTGCTGTAGTATATATTAATGGTATTGGATGAAGCATTTTACATCCAAAGCATAACACTTAAAAATATCCAGGCATTTACTTTATATTTTGGTCCCTTACTCCTTAAATGTTTAGTGTGTTGCCAGTCATTGGAGATTGAAGTTACTAAATGATGGCATACATCTGAGTTTCAGACTATTATTTTTTTCAGAAAACTCATACTAACACAGACCCTTTTAATTAAGCAAGTTTGTCATTTTATATGAGCAGTAATTAAAATCTGTTCCTGTTTTTGAGCTTTTGTTCCCTTTTTATTTTAGACTTTATCAGATTTCTTTAGCTGGAATGTCCAGAGGTATGCAAACACACACAGTCTCGCATGCACACCTGTTTCAGAAAATGTACAGTGGATATAAAAAGCTTACACACCCCTGTTAAAATACCAGGTTTTTGTGATATAAAAAATGAGGCCACTATAAATCATTTCAAAACTTTTCACACCTTTAATGTAACCTATAACCTGTACAATTCAATTGAAAAACAAATCTGTTAGGGGAAAAATATAAAAAATAAAAAACATACAATAAGCTGGTTGTATAAGTGTGCACACCCTTAAACTACACCTTGTTGAAGCACCTTTTGATTTAATTACAGCATTCAGTCTTCTTGGGGTAGGAGTCAATCAGCATGGCACATCTTGACTTGGCAATATTTGCCCACTCTTCCTTGCAAAAGTGTTCCAAATCTGTCGGATTGTGACGGCATCTCCTGTGCACAGCCCTCTTCAGGTCACCACACAGATTTTCTATTGGATTTATTGTGGTCTCATTTTTTTATATCACAAAAACCTGGCATTTTAAAAGGGGTGTGTAAAGTTTTTAAATCCACTGTATGCTAACACAAATCCTAATAATCAAGTAAAATATGTTCCTATTTTGAGCCTTTATCCCTATTTATTTTAGGTTTATCCAGATATTGTGAGCTAAGAGTCAACAGAGCTTACCTTTCAACTGTTCAGATTTTTTCAGAATGTCTAGATTTGTGGCTCATATGTTTGGTCCCATCCTCATAAAATGTGTAGTTTTCTGGCATATCATTGGGGATTGAAGTAATTAAATAATGAGAGACACTTGAGTTTCAGACTTCATATCCTTCAGATAATACATGCTAATGGAAAACCCTGTTGTTCTAACAACTTTCTAAGTTATAAGAACAATATTTAAAATCTGTCCTTATTGTTGGTCATTTGTCCTTTGTTATTTGGGGCTCTGTCCAGATTTCTTATGCTGAGAGGTATGGTCAAGAGGTACACTGACCTCTTAACTGATGCTGTTGCTGCCAAGCATCACTCTCACTCTACACTCTGTTTCACACACACACACATACACACACACACACACACACACACGTTTTTCAGTTTAATTTATTTTACACTCTCTGAACAGCAAAAGCGCTGCTTAGTGAATATAAAATAATGGCAACTGTTAGTTTTTTTCAGTCTGAGCTCCATGGCAGCTTGATATGCTGCCATGAAGTGGTGAACTCGTTTTTCAGTGGGCATTACTTGTGCATTAATACCCTGCTGGAGAAAGTTTGTTCTCCAGTCAGAGTGCGGATGTGCAGTTCAACCAATCTCTAATAATATTTACACAACTTGCATTCAGGCACAACTTCTTTTCTCCCCACATTCATTACATTGTACCTTATCACACTCAATTAAATGAGAAGTGTCTCCACAAAAGAAACATGATTTAGGCTGCCCAACATATCTTAATGTCCCTTTATGATCAGCCACAAAAATAACACTTGGCAAGTATTTCACTATGTTTTTTTTTTTCACATTTCAAAACAGCTGCCAACCTCCACCTTCCATTTCATAAGTTTCCTTCATCTCTAACTTTTACAATATTATCAACAGTTTTACACAGATCCCGCATCCATCTTTTAACATCATCTTTTTCTAGTTCATCGGTTCTAAACTGCAAAGTAACATTTTCTTTAACATTTAAGTTACTAACAGAAAACAAACAATTGTTCCACGGATTAATATCCTTCTTTTTCTTAACACAGTTCCAGAAATTTCATCATCAGTCCGTCAATTTCAACTGCTAAGTCACAAAGAGTTTCTGTCCCAATATATGTATAAAAAAACTAATTTCTTGAGCTTTAAAATTCAGAACAATTACCAAATTGTCCTATACATATCTGTCTATTATAGTGTCATTTTGTGTTCTTATTCTGACAGTTCATCTTCTCTTCTTTTTAAAAACAGTTTTACTTAGTTTGTTGCTGGTCTCCTTTTTTGCCTGCTGTCATTGCTGCTAACATTTTAGTTACTGTTTTATCTGCTGCCACAAAACCAGACACCTTCTCAGTTTGTTGCTGCTTTTTTCTTTTACTTTTTGTCAGTGTTGCATACGTTTTAACTGCTACCACATCACGTTTCCTTTTCAACATTACCATCTCTGCACTTTCAAAAAAGTTATCTGTCATCTCATCCCAATGGTGCAGAGGATAGCATTTTGCTTCACAGCAAGAGGTTCTCTGATTTGATTCTCGGCTGGGGTGCCTTCTGTGCGGAGACTGCATGTCCACCCTGTGTCGCGTGGGTTTCCAAAATGTTAAATTAAAAATAAATAAATGAAACAGCAGAACTTTCACTTGAACTATTGTGCTTGATTATTTTTAACAAAACATCATGTGCAAGCCCCCCTGATGTCAGTTCTATTATCTGCACCACTTCAACGGGCTGACTTACATCCTTCTCCATGGGGACAGCTAAGCACTGATAATTTGTAGCATTCACCACATAGGAATCTTTGTTTACATTCTAAAGCCCCCTTATCAGACAAAATGTTCTCCAAAATCTCACTTGCACCTCCAAACTCTCCATAGCATTCCTCTCCTCCTCCATGCTGCTGCGTCCATTAGGCATCTTCCTTGCTGCTATAGGAGCCCTCCAACAGCTTTAAAGATTAGAGAAAGTTACATGTTACACTTGCCAAATTTTCCCTTGTCATAGAAATACCACCTCAGGTTTCCCATGAAAAGAGATCATCAGTCTAGTGGGACTAACCCAGTCAACAAAAAGTAAATAAATGCATTGCTTGGGCCTAATAAACTATAAAAGATGTAAAGGCTAAGTAACTTGATTTAACTGTTAAGAAAAATTCTAATCTTAGCCAGCTAACCAGTAGTTTATTAAAATACTATAACTGTTAAATCGTGTCAGGTGCATTATGACCCCCAGCTTCTCATTTTAAAGGAATTACAGTGCTTCTAAAAATGGAATTACATTAAGAAGCCAATAGCTATCCAACCGATATTAATATGGTAGAGTGGAAATGATCTGATTCAGTTTTTCCTTGAAATTTCTTTATTATGTCTGAGTTTGTACACGGAGAAAATAACCCTTTCCTTTTTATCTCAACTCCTCGATTATAGCAAGTGTTTACATTCTTTATACTAGTTCAAGAATCATTTTCAAATGATTAAGTTGGGCTAAGGAATTTCAAGCTTTATATCTTTATACGATTTAATATAAACATATTCACTGCAGCAATAAGCAGCCTTGCTAAAATTTGTATTAAAATGTTTACCCAATACTTTCTACCTCTGCTTGCTCCCATTTGAATATTAGGAATCATTGACATCCTCTAATTTTGTTTTATACATGGAATATGTTCCATATCTCATGTTAATATCCTGCCAAATAATGGTAGACGTTGGAAGGTGTTACTTATAATCCAGTGGAATTTTACATCACTAACACTTTAATGCTGAGGAAGGCACTTATCATGTAATGTCTATAAAGAATACCATATGCAGTTTGAATAACATTATAAAACTCGATTAACGATGAATATCTAAGCTTTATCTGTAAAGCACATCACAGTGATAGAGCCAGTGTTGTTGTGAAGACCATTTATATTTTACTGGTTACAGTAGATTTGTCATTACACACTGCTTATCCCTTGTGTTCTGTACCAAAGTAAACTGTGGAGAAAAAAAGTGTTTTCCATGGCCAAATCATGTTCTATAAATGGAAACTCTATGCTAATAATGACAACTGCAAACAGCAGAACTGAATTCATAAATTATTAACATAATTTTATTACATCAGCAGCAGAATTTCTTTGAAAATAAGTAATAATTGTAGTCATTGTAACAACAAAGGCTAGCAGTTGCCTAATTATAAAACATGGATGTGCTTTGGTCATGCAATCCGACTAACATTAATCTAAGATTTGCATGTCTCTTTTGATATAAATATCCATATGTCAGTCACAGAGAGAAACAGACATGATTTGATGTAATTAGTAAATCTAGCAAACTGAAAAATTGTGCATGCACTTAACACTGTTTTACTTTCAGAAAGCAATGCATATATACCTCTCAACCATCCAAGTTTTCATAGACACTCCAGATTTTTGTGTCATACTTTTGGTTTATCCCTTATAAAATTTGTGTTTTTGTGGCAAATCAGAGGATTGAATTCACTAAATAAGGACAGATAAATTTGAGTTTTCGACTCCATATTCTTCAGAAAATGCATGGATACACAAAACCTTTTATTCTATCAAAGTTTATAAGAGCAATATTTAAAATGTGTCCCTAATGTTGGGGCTTTGTCCCCCCATTATTTTTTGCTTTGTCCAGATTTCTTTTGCTAAGAGGTTGAGCGGTACAAATACACATATGCTCATTAACAATTTGCCAGTCATGTAAGAACAAATAAATACGTTATATTGTTAATATTAATATTCTTCCTTTCACTTCATCTTCTGCCCACCACTTCTGTCAGTATGAATGATCTCTTTCCTTCATCAGTTTAGGTCTGATACCTATTAACACGTACTTCAGATCTAACTTTTTAAAACTCAGGAATCTGTTTCTCTGAGATGAATCTGATCCCTTCTGTATGAATACATGTATATATGCATATGTTAATATATAATATATCCTATGTAATATATTCATAATAATTTCATATTTTCATAGTCTAGTTACATGTTTGGCCTTGGATTACAAAATGAAGTAGGGTACAGACTGGTAGAATTCTGCCATGATAATTCAATAGTCATAGTAAACACTCTCTTTCAACAACCTAAGAGATGGCTTTACACACAGATGGTCAGTACCAAAGTCAAACAGAATATATTTTGCAGTCAGAGATGGAAGAGTTCAGTGCAGTTTGCAAAAGCAAGACCTGGAGCTGACTGTGGCTCAGACCATCAGCTTCTTATTGTAAAGTTTAGAATTAAGTTAAAGTCTTAGGCCAGTGATATATGAGCTCAACAGTGTTCCAAATGAATATGTATTGGAGGTGCAGAATACATTCAACAGATTAGACCTGATGGACAGAGTACCTGAAGAACTATGGGCAGAAGTTTGGTATGTTGTCCAGAATTTGGCTACAAAAAATATTCCAAATAGAAAGATTAGGGAAAAAAATAGCTGTCTGTTGAGGCTTTATAAGTGACCAAGGAAAATGGGAGATCAAAAGGCAATGGAGATTGGAAAAATATGTGGAACTGCATGCAAAGTTTAAAAAGACAGCAAGAAAAGATAAGGAGTCTTATTTAAATGTGCAATGCAAAGATATGGAAGAAGACAATAAAATGAGAAACACAGATGATCTGTTCAAGAATGTTAGTGACATTAATGGAAACTGCCAGGTAAAAGGAGCATGATAGAAGAGAAAGATAAGAGGGACCTAACAGAAGCAAAAGATGTTAAGAAAATATGGAAGCAATATAGAGAACTCTATAACAAGGACACCAACATCACTGACACATACATTGGTGTGTTCTCTGATCTAGAGGCAGACATCCTGGAGAGTGAAGTTAAAGGGGACTCTGTCGTGTTAATAATGCTGCAGGAAGTGATGGAATTCTAGCTGAATCATTTAAAGTCCTGTGCAAAACAGTGTTGTTACCATACTGCATTGAATTTGCCTGCAAATCTGGAAAACAGGACAGTAGCCATTGGACTGAAAGAGGTCAGTGCGTATTCCAGGCCCAAAAAAGGCAGTGCTAAAGAATGCTCAAATTATTGAACAGTTACACTTGTTTGACATATTAGCAAGGTAATTTTCAAGCTCCTGCAAGCTACACTCTAGCACTATATGTACCAAGAAATGCCAGATGTGCAAGCTGGTTTTAGAAGTGACAGAGGCACAAGTGATCAAATTACCAACATCCACTGTTTAAGGGAGAATGGAAGGGAGCTCCAAAAACATTTTGTATTCTGATTTATTGACTACTGTAAAGCCTTTGATTGTGTTGACTATAATAAAATAAATTCTTACAGAAATGGGGATACCACGTCACATTATTTGCTTCATGAGGCATCTGTATACAGAACAAGAAGCAGTCATTAGTACTGAAAATGGACAAACTGATTTAGGATTGAAAAGAGTACAACAGGGTTGTATATTGTCAGCCTGTTATTCAATGTGTACACTAAATATGTCATGCAAAGTGATGGGTTCGATGAAGCAGATGCAGGAATCAAAACTGCAGTGGAAATATATTAATAACTTTAGGTATATAGATACCACTCTGATGGATGTAAGAAAGGAAGAGTTGATGAAGGTGAAATTGGAAAGTGCAAAAGCTGACTTTTTGTTCAACATCAAAAATTAAAATTATGAAATCTAGTCCTATCAGTTCTTTCAAAAATTGAAGTTATGAAATCTAGTCCTGTCAGTTCTTTGAAAATAGATGGGGAAAGAGTTGAAGCAGTGACAGATTTCATTTTCCTGGGCCCAAAGATCTCTGCAGGTGGTGATTGCAGCCATGAAATTAAATGGTCCATATATTCATTGCTATGTTTTTTTTTCTAGTAATAACATGACTGTGAGAATTGGACTATAAGTAAAGCTGTACACAGGAATGTTGATTTTGTACTATGGTGCTGGAGAAAGCTTTTGGGAATTCTGTGGACTGCAAGAATAGAATCTATCAGTGCTTAAGGAATTAAAATCTAATAAAAGTAGGTGGGAACAACAAATGAAATGCCCAGATAAGTTCCTTCATCACTAAAAGAAATACTAGACTAACAACCATGAGCCAAAAAACACAAATGTATTACAAATGGTTTAAGCACTTTCATGCTCTCAGGCACTTTGTCAGACAATATACTAACAGTTTAAAACCACATTTATATAAGAAAACACATACATTCATGCAATTAAACATCCAATTAATGCTTTAGACCTTTTAATTTAAGAACATGTTTTAAAGAGACAGAGGCGTTAAGTCCAGTATATTACATAGCATGCACCTTCACAGTCCATTTATACTCTTTGCTTTCAGTTATAGTAATAATATCACCACATCTCTTTGAAATATTAACTTTTTGTAGTACCATGAACTTAAGTATATAGTGTTTGCCATTGTCTATTTTCATATTTATCTAGTGCATTATGATTCTGTTCCTGTATCATAAATGTGGTCAGCAACTCTCTCCTTCAAAGTCCTATTAGTTTTACATACATAAAAACAATAACACACTTGACAGGCAGCTGTATAAACTATATTTTCAGCACTGTAATCAACATAACACTAAAGTGAAACCTTATATTTGTTCAACAGGTATATAAAACCTACATCAGATTTAATAAATGAACAAAAATTACAGTAATAAGACAGAAATGTTCCCACTGCTCTGAGTAATTTATACACAGGTCTGTTATGTCTATAACATAATTATTGTTTTAGGGAATTCTTATTCTTATAATAGAACTCTGTATTATCACCTGCAATATCTCTAAATTCAGCACTCATAATTAAGACAGACCAATTGTTTTATAATTTCATAGGTGATGTTAATTCCTTACTATGTGTTTTTGTGACTCTGAAAACAGTGTTTGAGTTAAGTTGTGTAACTAAAATCATCAGAGCAGAAATAAAGTTCAACTTTTGATGTCTTTTAGTTTTTCACTAACAATTATGTCTCAGACACTAACTGAACAATCTCTGTCTATAAATTGCTGTCCAGTCTCATTTAAAGCACTGTCTAAATAGTGATTATCCCTCAATGTGTCTAGAAGCCCTAATAAGTTGACCCTTCAGGACATTATTTTTATTCTAAATAAATGGTAGATGCATACTCTGTTTATGTAAATAAGATTTTTTCCTACAATACTTATATAATTTATTACTGATGTTGCCCATTCCATTGCCATGTGTAGTGACATCTAAAAAATCAATCTTCCTCAGAGAAGTGTATAGAAAATGTGAAGAAATCTGTAGTATCTTGCAAATATTGTATAAATTCATATAGTTGTTTAATGGTACCCACCCATATAAAAATAAATCATCTACAAAACATACATACTTTATAAGGCTATATAGTCATGACCATTCAAAACAAAGTTAATTTCCCATACTAACATAACCATATTAGCATAGATGTTTGCACAATTAACACTCATGTCATCTCCTGTTTTCTTTGAATATATCATTAAACATAAGCACATTCTCTAAAATTAATTCAAGTAGCAAACAATCAAATTAACTTTAGAGTTCATTAAATTTGTTCACATAGTAACAATGTTTTTGGATATATTAGTTATCTTTCTCCAACAATTCTGTATATCAAAGTCATAGAGAAGTACTGATTTTTTTTTTTGTAATTATTATTTTGCTACCCATGTCTGATGTGCTTAGAAAGTTACTCATGATTAACTGTTACAATGACCCTGCTCCAAGAATATAGTACTGCTGTGTAAGGTACTTACCATATTAAAATATCTTTGAAGAGAGGTCATTAAAGCTTCCCTCACTCTTTTCCATTTTGGGGAATAGTACATAGCTATTATTCTCTTATTTTGTATATTTCCATCTATTCTGATAATACTGCATTTCATGTTTGGTAACTGCTTTACTGAACTTTGTCCTTGGTACAATGTCTTCTGCTGTCGTTTATATATATGTATATATATATATATATATATATATATATATATATATATATATATATATACACACACACACACACACACGTATTGATCTACTTTGATTCACTGAAAACTCATTTCAATTAATTTCAATTCAGCCTCAAAAAATCACTGAAAGCTCAAATCACTGAAAACTCATTTCACTGAATGTAAGTACTGTTCATAGGTGTGTACTAGGCTAATGGTCTTGGAGCCTTTATAAGCCTAGCCCATAGGATTACCTGCCATCATGCCACCAGACCTTAGTTCCCAGTGCCTCTGTCGAGCAAAGCTGCTGGAGTGATCCCTGGGGTGAATTTTCTATTTCCCATCCACTCATCAAGATTTCTCTTGAAGAGGGTCAGTGAAGTGCTCTGCTTGACATGTACGGGAAGTCTATTCCATAGCATGAGCAGTCTCTGTGTTATGAACCTGTCCCTCCAGCATGTTCTGTTGATTGTGGTAATGAGGTTGGGGTCTTTGGAGCGTGTGGTGTGAAGGGATTCATATTTCATTAGCTGTAGCATTTCTAACAGAGCTGGGTCAGACGTGGCTTTGTAAGTCAAGCAGAGAATGCCTCTAAGTAGGCGATATGAGACAGAGAATAGTCGGAGATTTTTTGAGTCTCTCCATATAGGCCAAGTGTTTAAGGCCTAGGATCCTCTTTGTGAGGTACTTTTGCAGCCTCTCCAGTTGTTGCAGGTGGCTGGTGAGGTGCATGTCAAATGGGGCATTGTACTCATTGATTGGCCTAATGAGGGAAGAGTAGAGGGAGACACTGACCTCTTTCTTCCTGGATGCAAAACCCTTAGTAATGAGATGTGCCACATAGAATGACTTTCTGACTACAGTGGCAATGTGGTGGTCAAAAGAGAGGTTGCTGTCAACCTTTGTTCCCAGATCTCTTATACCTCCTTCTGTGTTCAGTGGACTACCATCAATGTGGTAATTCATGGGAACTGTGTTTTTCCCAAAGGGGATGACAACACGTTTTCTGGCATTGAGCTTAAGGTCATGGTTTTGACACCAGTTGTTGGTCTCAGTGAGGCCTTTCTGTAGGATGTCAACATAACTTGGAGAGTTAATAATAGCTCCCAACTTGCAATCATCTGCAGACCTTGTCAGCCAGAGACCCTTCGTGTTGGCCTGGACTTCAGAGAAGTAGATACCAAACAGGAGAGGACCCAGGACCAAACCCTGTAGGACTCCACTCGACTTGGAGTCAGCTACTTTCACACTGTAGGTTCTATCTGTGAGCCAGTTTGCAACCCACCTAGTGATATAGGGGTTGATGCCTAGCTTAGTGAGTTGTTCTGTGATTCCTGAGTGGAGAATGGTATCAAAGACCTTGGCCAGATCAGGGTAGGCTGTATGAACCACCTTGCCTTCATCCACAGCTCTGGTGACCGACTCAAAGAAGTCGACCAAGTTGAGCAGGCATGATCTACCCTTCACAAAACTAAACTGTGATGGATTCAGAGTTTGGAGATTTCCTATATCCTTGTTTATTAGGTCCATGATGATGTGTTCCATAGCTTATCAGACTCATCAGGCTAATGGGGAGCAATAGTTCCCAGGGTCTGTAGTCACTCCTCCTTTGTGGAGAGGGATGACTGTAGCAGTGCGCCATTCAGTAGGGACAAAGCCTGAGGTGAGGCTGTGATTGAACAGGGCACACAGGTGAGGTACCAGTTCACTCTGTAGTTCATGTAGAGCACAGTCAGGGATATTGTCAGGTCCCATAGAAGCTGTATTCTTGGCCTTGGACAATGCTGTTTTAACCTGTGCAGCAGTAGTATTGGGCGCCTGGCAATCTACTGGTATTGTAATTGGTCTTCTGGGGGGGATCTGGTATAGTTGGCACTAAACAAAACATGCTGGAGGGATAGGTTCCTGACCCAGAGACTCCCCAGACACTGGAATAGATTGCCCATACATGTCAAGCAGAGTGCCTCTTTGGACCTCTTCAAGAGGAACCTTGACGATTGGATGGGAGAAAGGAAATTCACCCCAGGGATCACGTCAGTCGCCCTGCTAGTCAGGGGTCCAGGAAAGTAAATAATGTGGGAAGAAATAGCCAGGGAATTGTTATGGCTAGGCTTGTATAGGCCCTAGGGCTGAAAGCCTAGTACCAACCTATGAACCTAAATCTGTCCGTCAGCATATTGGCAATATCTGTTGGCTAGGCATAGGAGGCACCATTGTGCAGTAGCTCAGAGCAAATCTGGGTATTGCCATGGAGATTCCTTACATAACTATAGAAGGCCTGGTGGTTGTCTTTACTATCTGCTACAATTCTGTTTTTATAGCTAGCTTTGGAGGATTTAATGAGGGATCTAACTTTTTGTTGAGGCTGATAAGGGAGTTTTTCCAGTCTTGGGACTTCACCTTATTCTGCATCAGTTTCCTCCTTCTGTTGCAGAGTTTGTTTATGGCAGGGGACCATCAGATTGGCTTCTTTTTCTTGGAGGAGAGCGTATTGGTTCTATTGTATGGAGAGATCCATGCATTTGTGCACGTTTGTACAGTGCATTGGTGTATGATTCGGCGGTCATGTAACTATTCTCCATTTGCATGGGTGCCTTTAAGTTAGCCACTTCTGTTTTTAGGATCCCAAAGTTAGCTTTGGAGAAGTTTTTCATGGTGGTTTCCTTTGCGGGGGGGGGGGATATCCAAGATGATTAGTTTGTGGTCGGATCTATCCAGACAGGAGTTGACTATTGGTGTAGAGCAGCAGTCACCCATGTTGGTAATGACCAGGTCAAGGATATTGCTACCTTTAGTGGGGGTAAGAACGAGCTGATTCAGGGCATTGGAATTAATGAATTCCAGGAAATGTTGGGCAAGTGTATTGGTACGCGAGTAGCTTTCCCAGTTAATGGAGGGGTAGTTGAAGTCACCCAGTATGAGGGTGTTTGGTTGGACCCTAATATTCTCCAGAGTGCTTAGGAACGTGGAGTGTGAGTCTTGGGACATGGTTGGGGACCTATAGCAGGCTATGACCTGAATCACTGTCTTACCCAATGTTAGCTGCACCTGTAGTATCTCAGATGCATTATGTTGGGCTACCAGTCTGGAGGTATGCACATCCTTTATGAATATGGAAACACAACCGCCTTTGGAGCTTCGGTCCAAGTTCTGGGGCCGAAAGGTGTGCAATGAGTTGTAGCCTGGTAGTGCAGGGGTGCTTTCTGCTGCCTTGAACCAGGTCTCTGTTATGGCACAAATGTCAATGTTCTCCATTTTAAGGAGTGCTTCGAGCAAGTGCATGTTGAGATTTAGACTTCTAGCATTGGGCAGCATGACCCTCAGATTGCATTTTTTTGTAGCTGTTATGGTAGTAATTTGGTCTTTGGAATACTGTGTAAAAAAGGCACTATGGGGTGGCAAGAGCCTTGGTCAGTATCTGGAAGCCCAGGGGTGACAGATGCAGGCCATCTCTGGCAAAGCATCGAGGTCTGTCAGTCATGTCATCCCAGGCAGACAGATACTGGATCCCCTTAGAATGACACCAGAAACCTAGCCAGTTGTTGAAGTCAATCATTTTCTTGTACTGTCGTATCCATTCTGGGTGATGGTAGGATGCTGCTCAGGGCTAGGGTCATACCCGCCTGGGCTACATAATCCGAGAGCTCCTCCATGTCTCTCTTAATGTAGTCCAGGGAGGTGCGTCTCAGGTCATTCACGCCCACATGTACAATGACAGAGTCATATTTGTACTTGTTGTTGAGGTACCTGAGTGCATACGTTATGTGGCGGATCCTGGCACCTGACAGGCAGCTGACTGTTGTTTTCTCCTTATTCAACCTAGTGAGTGGGAAATCAGTGTGCCTCACTATCGATTCACCTATGACTAGTGTGTTGGGTATGCTGTTTTGCCTTTGGGGCTTTGGTTGAGTGGCACACTGTTAGGAGAGTTATGTGTCTTATGATTAGTGTTGTGTTGTGGTGGTTGAGTGCATTTCTGCCTTGGAGGTCACTGCTGTTTGGGTAAATTTTTATTGAGAGCCTTCACAAAGGTGGGTGTGTGGTTTGTGTGTTTATGTGAAGGCAGTGCTGGTATGTGTTCTGGAGGGCTGTGTGTTCCATGTGGTGTGATGCAAGTGTTGACTTTCTCCTCTTGACCAGCTGTTCTGGTCTTGGCTGGAGAGTGCGTGGCTTCCAATTTGGATATATAAGTGCATCTTTCGCAAGTCTGAGTGTTGGGAGATAAGAGAAGAGGGTTGTCAGTGTACATGAGGCAGTTGCTACATTGCCTCTGGATGCCCAAGTTCACCAGGTTGATAGGAGAAAGCACAGGGAACTGACCTTTAGACATGCTTGGAGGGGTGGGCATTAATAATAAGTACTGGAGCTGTTTCCTCGTAGAACATTTAGTGCTGGTAGCACTTTTGTGTGCTACAATAATTGCTACAAGAAATCTGGTAAAGTGCTAAACTAAGCTAGTAAAAGTGCAGGAGAGGAGAGAACTAGCACATCTAAGGGAAAAATTGAACAGCAGTCTTTGGTATCGCTCAGAAGCTTACAAACAGTCCTCGATACAGCAAATCTGTATCAGGGCTAGACTAGTTAGAGGAAAAGCAGGAAATAAGCAAAACATATATGCCCTTTTCCCCACTGTAGTGCGATCCTGGAGTTAGTAGATATAGTTAGGAGGGTGGGGGCCACAGCCCACCAACCACTTACCTTTTATATTTATGAATCTCATTTCACTGAAAGTTAATATAAAATCAGAAGTAGGTGGTGGGGCTATGCCCCCCCCCCAGTGTGGGGGGCCTATGACCCCCCCCCAAGTATATATACTAACTCCAGGATGACACTGCAGTGGTTAAAAGGGCATATACATTTTATTTGCCCAACAATACTTACATTCAGTGAAATGTGATTCAGTGAAATGAGTTTTCAGTGATTTGAGCTTTCACCAATTTGATGTGAGTGTTTTGATATTCAGTGAAATGAGTTTTCAGTGAATCAAAGTAGACCTATATATATATATATATATATATATATATATATATATATACACACACACACACACACACACACACACACACACACACACGGGTCTATATTAAATTGGCGAAATAGCATTACATTGAATGCTGTTTCATCGACACATATAGCCTGAAGTCTGAAAATAGTGAAGGCTCAGGCCAGTGATTTTTGTCTCAAGGAAAAAAAATCGCTTGGCCTGAGCCATAGCATTGCCCTTTACCCCACTCTAGTGCGATCTCGGAGTTGGTATATTTAGTTAGAGGGGGTTTGGGGGGCAAAGCCCCCCACTTAGTTATGTTTTAAATTGTGTGTGTGTGTTTGATGCTAACCATTTCATTCCCAGGGAAAGAAATCGCTGTTTTGACCATTCGCGGTTTAGTGCATTCAGTCTTTATGTGTCGCTGAAGAGGCATTCGATGTAATGCCTCTTTGCAATTTTAATATAGACCCTATACACACTCACACATACACATATAGAAATGTTTTCTTTAAAGCACCTGTCTTTTTATTTCTTCTCATCTCATCAAGATGGTTGAGCAAGAGCATGAATAAGCTGGAAGAGTACAATTGCTTAAACTATGTGGAAAGAGTAAAGAAAGGAGAGGTCTGTATCAGTGAAGTTATGGAACAGAAGAGTAATAAAAGTAACAGCAATTGCTGGAAAAAATGCATTATGGCACAGCATACCTTTTTAGATTATAAGGCGAACAAAGGGATTTATTTTTAATGAATACAGAAGACTGGAGTAAGATAATGGGGTAGAGGGGATAGTCTTGGGGTGGACAATAGAGCAGGCTACAGGTTAAAATTATGGTTAAAACTTATGTATTTGCTGATTGAGGGTCTTGTGGAGAGAATAACTGAAGTGTTGCAAATGTTAAATGTGTGGTGGAAATAAAAATAATTTTATATTAGGTGAGAAGCATGATAGGTTTGACGAGTATGTGCATTGTATAAGGATTGAATGGTTCTATATAGGTTTCAGATGTTTTATGTTGAACATTATGTAGAGTAAACAATTTATGGTGCACTCTGTCTTGATTGCAGGTAAATTTGCAGTTATTTTACATTTCTTTTATCTAAAGTGGGACAAAAGGGGGGGGGTATGGCAATGATGACTGCTGAAAGAAAGTAAAGGGATAACAATATTTGTTTAATATTTGGGGACCTAAAATCTCCACTGTAGTAAGGGGAATGCTGCTGCAATTCTGACTTGGATAAAGAAGAAAGTGTAGACAAGTAGTGTTTTAGAAAAAATGTTTTGTAAATTGTAAACATGGACAAAGTTATCAAACTTTGTTGAAACCACAATAAAACTAATAAAAATTGATACAACTATAGTCAAGCAGAATATGAATAATTTGTAGTCAAGTGGAATAAGATGAATTTGTTTAGAGGTACTAAGAATTTTTAAAATGAACAAATGTTCTCATGGAAACACAGTACTAGGGTGAGATTGTGTGGGAGACCAGAAACCACTGAGAGATGATGCTGTGTGTATATTGTTCCTTTGCAGTCAATAAAGCAACATACATTTCAGTTGCATCATCTAGCTTAGTTTCATCTGTAAGCTTATCAGGAACAGAGATATTAACCCTGCAAGTTTTTTCCCCAAAAAGTACATCCTCAAGATAAATCTGCTTCTCCTTTAGAATGACAAAGTTGGGATTGCAGCCACAAAAACCTAGAGATGATTAGTTCATCTGAATTTTTACTTGTTTGGAGCTCAACTGCAAATGCCAATGAAATGACTGAAATTCATTCCAACAGCTTTTCAAAAAGAAGCTGAGTTATTGGATGTCAGAAGTTAATATGCAAACTAAAATTATATTTTAATTTTATGTAGTATCTGCTACACAAAATTTATTAGTTTTTATTAATGAATGGGACAGTGCTGGCTTGAGTATTTGAACACAGATGTTTGTTACAATTCCAGACCATACTGATTCTGGGAGTAGTAAGACAAAATTAAAGCACACTATTTGTTAAGAACTATTTTTAATCCTGTAATTGTGTGTCAGGCTCAGTACGTAAGGAAAGCTGTTTATGTGGAATGTGGCATATATGTTAAAATATAACATCAAGGTAAATTCAATGTACCCATGAGTGAATATCATGTCTTTAGGACATAAAATCACAACCTAATTTAGTAGTAAAGCAAGTAAAGTAATTTAGTATTTTTCAAAATGCCACTACTTAGAAATATGTCCAGGATTCAACAATAATGAAAAAAAGATTATCATATTTTGTTAAGGGATCCCACAAAACAGCTTGAAGACAGAACTAAAATTACTTGTCAGTGAAAGATCTGTCATACTGCATGCTTTCTGCAAGACAAGTTAACAGTTAAAAAAATCCTTTGCCTGTAGTACTTACTCTGTATTGCCTACCTAAAATATATAAATCAATTACTCATACTATCAAAGCTGTCCTATGCTGGCATCTTTGAGTGGTCTTTTAGAAAAAGTGCAATGTTTCTGCATAAATGTTTGCAATATTAAAATAAATGTATTAAATAAATCAATAAATGCATTCATATAACCCCTGCAATAATATTCCCCTCTTCAACAATCCTCTAAAATGCAACAAACCCCAGTTTCTTCCTCCAGCCTAAAAATATATAATCCCATTTGTAATAAAATGTCAGACCTTCATACATGGACTGAATTCCATCAACCTCCCATCCCAGTTATCACTGAAACCTGATTAAGATCCAAAGTTAAAGATAAAGAAATCAGTCCAATCAGTTACACCATCTTTTGGAAAGACCAAATAGTTAACTGGTCTGGTGGTGTGGCCACCATCTTTCAAGCCACCTTATAAATCTATAGCCACCTCCCAACTACTCCACAATACAGCAACAAAGAAACACTAATAGCCAAACTCCACCAAAACAATCAGAAATCCGTAATCATTGTAGCCATCACAACCCCCCCTCCCCTCAAAATGCCAAGTCTAGGGGGCGTGGCTAGGATGCTGAACTGATAGCTGCACTTCATTTCAGCTCTCTTACCTCAATACAATTCCTGACAGGAATTTTACAAAATAATATTTAATTTGAAGAAATATTTATTACTAACTTATTTCTAATAACTTTGAGCATCTATAAGAAAAAAATTATTGTCAGAACTTGAATAATTCCTGTCAAATTAATTACTGGAAAATCAGCACCAATATCAGCTTTACAGCATGAGTCATCTAAGGAATACAGCACAAGACGCTTCTCTCAAAAAAGACCTGCAATCTCTCATTACAAATATACAGGAACTTACAATAAAAATCGACAAGATGGACAATAAAATAGATACTTTTAAAGAAAAGTGCTCACAACAACTGGAACAGCTTCAAGAAATGTTTACACAGCAGAAAGGACAGATATCACTTATTGAACAGTCACTAAGTGACATTGACACTAGAGTCCAAATAGAAGAACAACAAACTGAATTCTTACTTCAACAGAACACATATTTACCAGAAAAGCTTGATGATATGGAAAATCGAACAAGAAGAAATAATATTAGAATATATGGTCTACCAGAAAAATCTGAAGGGGGACAATATGATAAACTTTCTTACCACTTGGATACCAGATGTAACAAAAATACCTGAAACTCTTTCATATGGTATAGAACGTGCGCATAGATCACTAGCAGCTTCTGGAAATACTTCTCCAAGTAAGAACAAGCCGAGATCTATAATTGTGAGACTTTTTTTCTACACAAGATAAAGATCTTATATTAAAAAATGCTTGGGCAACTTCTCCCATCAAATACAATGATTCACTAATAAGATTTGACAATGATTATTCTACAAAGGTGGTTTCAAAAAGAAAATAATTTCTACCAATAATAAAAACCTTGAAGAAAAAGCAATTGAAAGTCCATCTTTTATTCCCAGCAATACTGAGAGTTTTTCTACCAAATGGAATAAAAATTCAATTATACTTTAAATGTCAACATTAGCATAAATTTAAATACATTTATCTGAAATCACATCAATATACTAAGCATAATTTAAACATTACTCTATTTTTCATTACTATCCATCTATTTTCATATTCTTAATCAGAGTAATCAATGCATGATAATGTTCTCAAATATTTATTTATTTGTATATTTATTTATTTTCTCTTTGTGTTTTGTTGTTTTTATTTTTCTCTTCTTTTTATAAAGTCTTCATTAACTTATAATACTTTAATCTGTATATGGTTATATTGCTTAATAGGTATAGTAATGGCTGCTATATAACTTATTATCAGTTACATCCCTGACGGCATTACTTTTTATAAGTTAAAAGTGTCCCTGTTTGGATAAACGCTAATGCTGGGTGGAATTGTGTTGCTTTTGAATTGAAGTATTTCAGTTTAGATGTATTATAAGACTACTTTAAATAATCTTAAAAGATGTTCTGCCTTTGACCCAGATACATATTGATATAGTACAGTGAAAAAATATGTTTTAAGTGATATTTTGAGGCTATAAGTCAGGTGTGTTGTGGCTCCGGACATCCGGAGTTGAGAGATGCTTGTGACTAGCTTAGATATCCTGTTGTCTTTTCTTTTGTAGAGAAATAAGGCATAGCATGTTTAAAATGCAAAGTTTGATAGTTGTGAACACTACTCCGCAAACTAGAGTGCTCGCGTGCACACTACATGAGTTTGTCACAAAGTAAGAGAAGGGAAGAGAAAAAAGAAAAAACACATACCTTTTCCCGCTTGGTTCTCGAGACAATTTAACAGCCACAAATGTCACTAGAAACTCGAGTTACTTATTGCTTGTCATATTTACTTGTGTACGCCATCCCCTGACTCTTTCTAATTGACGTCTAGTCAGGAAATAAGCTAGGTTCATATTTAAAGATACAGGACCCTAAATTCCGTCTAAGGAAACATAAATAACATATGAGGTTCAACTAAATATACACAGCTGTATTTTTTGAAGCACTTTCAGCTTATGGCTTCTGATGTCTTCTAGCACCTTGATAGATAAGAACATATATCTGCTTGACTTTCTGTCAGTTTAGTTTTCCAGACATTTTAGCTATCCCTTACTATGTTTTGTACAGCAGAGTTTAAAGAGCAGAAATTAATCATCAGCAAATAGAATCACTGCTGTTTTACAAATTCACTAAAGAAACTAGTAAATGTCAAGCAACGGGCAGGTTTATTTTAAGGAAAATTGCCATTTGCCACACTGGTGCTTCTACAAAATACTACTAATGTCCTGCTACCAAAATATGCCCTCAAGTGGAAAAATGAGATGCAACAAGAAGGTTAAATGTACATTTAGCAAATCAAGCATTTAAATAACAGTATAGTATACTAGAGAAAGTAAAAGCAATAATCATATAAACAACTATAATAAGTAACATAACAACAGAGGATTTAACCCAATGTGTCAATTATACAATATTTATACCCCATATAGGTTTGAACTTTGTTGAAGTATCTTTGTTCTACACACATATTGCAGTAAATCCAATTTGAGTAGAAGAAGGAGAGGCTTAGCCCACACCCTAATTTATGACTAAGTTACCATGCATTGTGAACATACATTGTGGCAGGTACTCAGCGAGCTATCCATCCTTAGATGGCTCATGCTGTTCCCATTTACTCATCTGAATAATGACTGCAGCTGTACTCTTCTTATTATATTACCTGGCTGTGGCTTCACCCTTCTTATAATATTACCTGGCTTTTTGCATTATCAATAATGACACAATACTAGTATATGTGGGTATATCATGTTACTGTTAGTGTAAACAAAAATGCTTGACAATGCAACCGTAATTCTCAAACCTTTCTGCAGACAAATGTATAGCATTGTCTAGCAGTTAAGAGCCTGATTGTTCCTGATCAGAAGACCTGTATTTTCATGTTCCAATATGACTACATGAAAAGACCCCTATATTAGTCTGCAAGTTTAGTAAGCAGTGAATTCATCGGGGATTAATTTGAGGGGACACTTATAGCTAAAGCACTTGACATTTGATAAGTGTATCCTCTCAATGATGCGTTCTATCTAGTCATTAACTGTAAAACAACTTTTTCTGAGAAATATTGTTGTAATGCCAGTTAATTATTTGAATTAAATATTTCTATATACAGTCATAAAGCAATTACCAGGATAAATTATACTCTTGCAGTGCATGGATCACCATAGCTATCCTCTGATGTTAGAGGAAAAACAAGCTTCTTAATCACCTTTCTGATGTAATAAAGGTATTACCCCATAGTTTAAATACGTTTTGTCTATTTACTGCAAAGTGGGTTAGGAATTTTAACCTGTAACATTTTCATACATAATAGTTTAAATCTTAGCAGCTTCCATTATTTTGATATGGTCTCCAGTATACTTTTTAAATACTATAATGAGAAGCTCCGGATGTTTAATTTTAAACTTTTATTCAATCATAAGATTAAATTACTGGTGTTAAGTAAGCCAAAATTATATCTCCAGCACTTATTGTCAGCAGATAAACTCACTGGTTAAGTGTCAGTCTAAGCTGTAAGAGTTAATATGTGATATACATAGATGTTTGCTTTGAAAATGTGGTCAAGTGCACTGTAGTTTTACATCTGTACTGTGTCTTTTTGATTATACAAAGTCTCTCTGAAAGTTGATAAAAGTGTCAACAAAACACTCAATTAAGTAACAACATTATAAGTAGTCTCTTGGATAAGGGAGATGTCTAAATTTTAATCTTGTTGTCTCCAGCCATGGGAATTGTCTTTGAAAAGCTGAAAAATGCAATCAGAGGAACATATTTAATGTTTATTAAAGAAATATTAATATACTTGTACATTGTATTGCATTTCAGTTTATGTTAAACATGAAATATGATGTGGTTTCAGAACTATTCATGTTTTTATTCCAATATGACTTTGCAAGTACTAATTTAAAAGCTGGTTTCGGACTTGAGTAATCTAAAACATTTACACAGCAATGGTATTATATTATACAGTAATGTCAGTAAATAGTTTTCAACAGATGTCTGCAACATACAGTTATAGATTTTAACATGATGTTTATTAATACCCTAAACTATTTTGAAATGATACTACCTTAATCTAAATATTTGTACGTTTTTGAAACCTGATTAGAAATAAGTATTAATGAATTACAATAAGATAAGAGTAAATAATATATTTATATATTTTAGCTGATTAGATTATCTTAATATATTATTCAATTATCTTTATTTAAAAACTAAGAGGATAAGAGAAACTGGTCCAAATATTATTTGTGAGGGTAGAAAGTTTGTTTGGTTAGATTCACTAACCAAACAAAGAGGTATATTACCTCATAAGCGATAGGGAATAGTTTTTAAGGTTAAGAATTACAAGTTTGGAAGTTCTTTGTTTTTTTTTTTATTCTATCACTTTGGTGTCACTCAGAAACATGCAAAAATCATACAAGAAAAACTTTTTGAATTCTGTATCCAAGATGGAACTAAGAATAAACAATATTTACATAAACTCACACATAAAACAAACTCAAAACTAGGAAATGAAATGTTTATCCATAAATGTTAATGGTCTAAATAATAGTAATAAAAGGAGAAGCCTATTCAAGTACATAAACTTACATAAACCACAAATAGTCTTCTTACAAGAGACACACTTATTATTATAGATATAAACAACTTAAATATTAATAATTACGCAGTACTAATAAACTCTCAATACAAAACAAAAAAAGAGGAGTAGCTATACTACTTCGCAACTCAACTATAACACCTAAAATAATTACTACTCATCAAGATACATCAGATATGTTTTGTCTAGCTTCAATAGAATTAAATAAGAGAATCTATACATTAGTAAACCTATATTGTATCCCAGGACTAGGATTAAAAACAGTTAAACAGCACTTTGAAGCGATAATTCATTTAACTAAGGGTAGCCTGATATTGGCAGGAGACTTCAACTGTATAATGAATGAAAAAGATACAGATTCTAAATCTAAAAGAAAACAACCTATCTCTAAAGCACTATCAAAATTTATAGATACATTGTATTTAAAAGATATAAATGAATTTGCATAACCAGATTCACTAATCTTCACATTTTATTCTCATAGATATAAAACTAACTCTAGAATTGATAGAATATATGTTGCCAATGACCTAATAACAAAAATTGACAAAGTCAAAATTATAAATTGTCCCTTATCTGATCATAATGCCATAGTCTTTGAGATAGAGCTTACACCATTTTATTCAAATTCCATTACTAGGATACCTTCCTATATCACAAAATTGACAGATTTCAAAGAATTTTATGAAGAAACAATCAAATACTTTCTAGAAATAAATTACACAGAAGATATTTCAGAAATATATGTCTGGGATTCATTAAAAGCAGTTACATATGGGAAAATATTATCCTGGTACATAAATAAAAGGAAGTTATGGAATAAAGATATGCTAGACTTACAAAACAAAGCAGATAAATTGAAACTGGAAATACAAAAGGGTAATACTACTCAAGTTCAAGAACTTACACAAATCAATAAGAAGTATACATAATTGTTACATCATAAGATTATGATTAACTTAGAAAAGATAAAAATAAACTCATACTCTACTAATTCAGCACACCCGAGACACTTAACTAATAGAACAAAAAAAATAATTAAATCTAAGCAAATAAAAGAAAGATGTATTCCTAAAACTAACAAAAGAGCTACGGAACTAAATGATATTTTAGAAGCATTCAGACTCCAATTTAACATTGATAATTCCATAAACACTCAAGATACACCTACTAAGGATATAAAAAAATACTTAGAAAATAATATTCATATTAAATTAACACGAGCAAATAGACATTATAAGCAAACCAATCAATATGACAGAATTAAAATCACAAATTAAAAAGCTCAAGACAAATAAAGCACCTGGCCCAGACAATATGCTACCAGAAATGTATAAATGAATACCCAATCAAGCCATATCCTTATTATTAAAAGTATATGATATAGCCAAGAATGATTTGAATATACCACCCTCTTGGAAATATTCATTGATATCCCCAATTATCAAACCAGATAAAGATGAGAAGCAGTGTTCCTCATATAGGCTAATATAATTACTCAATATAGACTATAAGATGTTTATGGCTATATACGCAGATAGGCTCAAACACTTTCTTCCTTTCTTAATTCACAAAGATCAAACAAGTTTTATTAAAGGAAGAATACTTCAGATAATATTAAAAGAATACTAACATTAATAGATTATAGCAAACATAAAGTCCTAGATTTAAATGTAATCTCATTAGATATTAATAAAGCTTTTGATTTGGTTAACTGGAACTTTCTTTCACTAGTTTTAAAGGAATATAACTTTCCTTCTAATTTTAATAATCTTATCCAAATACTATATGAAAAATCTACTGCATATGTTAAACTAGGATCGCATAGATCAGGCTCTATAACAATCAAAAAGGGAACTAAACAAGGTTGCCCTTTATCACCATTGTTATTTGCATTACTCATAGAACCCTTTGCAAATCAAATCAGATCAAACAATAACATAAAGGGCATTTGTATTAATAAAATGTTAAACCTTAAAATCCAACTGTTTGCTGATGACATACTATTAACTCTCTCAGATGCAAATGAGTTTTTGAATGCTCTATTTAACTCCATGAATACATTTCAAAATATTTCAGGCTTAAAATTTAATGAAAACAAAACTAAAATTATGCCCTGTAATTGTAAAAAAAAATAATATAAACAAAAGATTTTCCAAATATATAGTAACAGAAAGTAAATTATTATATCTGGGAATAAATCTACTCAATGAATTAACAGATTCTCTAATATTTAACTATAATAAAATACTAGACAAAATAGAACAAACAATTGGTTAGTGGAATAAATATATCTTTTCAACAGCAGACAGATTATATCTTATTAAAATAATCATATTTCCCAAAATGTTATACTTAATACAAAATTTTTCATTGCCACCTCCCAAATATATTATTCAAAGATACAATAAACTAATTTTAAATTTTCTATGGTTTCCAAATAAACCCAGTATAGCCTTAAATAAACATTTACCAGATTGGGAAGACGGTGGCATTAATTTACCGGATATTGATTTATATATTACCTCATCTGTTATTAAAAACATAACACTATTGTTAAATAATTCATACACACTTATATGGAAACAAGCCCATGAGCAGATTTACATAGAAATCAATTATAATCACATACAAGACAACTTAACAGTAATATCATCACCCCTTATATGGATGTTAAAATATTATTTTTTTTAGGGAAAAGGAATAATATTAATAAATTGCCATCAAACTATATAAGCTCTACACTTTCAGTGTTCAAAACATATATAAACAAAATACCAAATATTAATTCTTGGATTTTTCTTATTTTCCTTATAGCTTTTACACCAAATATTCTAGATACATTCCAAATATCTAAAATAAATATACTTAAAGAAGAAACATTACTCTTTTGGCATCAACCTATAGAGAAAGGGAAAATTCTAACAAATGAACAGATAATTTATAACTATAATATAAATAAAGACAATTGATTGTTTTTACAAAATCTAAGGCATTTTCTTATAAATAAAATAGAACAAATGCATCCTTCATTTAGACATGAAGCTCCAAAACTCATTGAATACCTTATTCTTATCACAAAACAGCCTTATCAGGGTACAGGTTATTTGTCTAATATCTATAAAATTGTTAAAAAAACAAAAAACTATAATGAAAAATCATACTGGGATTATTATACTTTAATAAACAACCATCCTCCAATTGAAGAAGAAAGAAGTAATATTCTAAAATCTTCTAAATTTTCTACATTATCAAAATACTGGCAATTATTCACTTGGAGATATCTACACAGAAGTTTCTATACACCACATAGGTTAGCCAAAATGTATTCTATTGAAGATCAATGTTGGAGATGCCATACCAAGATAAAAGCAGATTGGCAGCGTGTTTTTTATGAATGTATATGTCTCGATATGTACTGGAAATCCATTAACTATTTTTTTCAGACTGTTTATAATGATAATTTTCAATTAACAAAGTATTTAATTTTATTCAACTGTCCTATTCCAAACTGTGTACCAAAAAAGACACTAAAATCCTATGGTCACTATTGGCAATTTCACGTAAAATCATAACTATACACTGGAAAAATGAGGCTTCTCCTACGTTCAAGGAATTTGCGAATTTAACAACAACAGTTGCTCACATGGAAATATATTTTTTTTTTTTGCAGGAAGCAAAATCTGTCCATTTTATCTAATTGTTTATAACATGTTTTGGGTGGTACAACTGGTTAAACTTAAAAAACAGTGTTCAGAAAGATAATATCAAAATTAATTTGCATAATTTTATTGTTGGAAATTAACTTGAAAGAGAAAAATATATTTTAAAACAGAGTTTACTGTCCAAGCAAATCAATTTCTGGCTAAAATGTTACCACCAAGAACAATTATTTTCATTGTGTAACACATACAGCATAGGCATGCATCTTATTTGCAGTTCTTTTAGCATATGTATTAGTTAAAGAAGAACTTTAACATGCACGTGCTGTAATTTTCTGACAAACCATGGCTATAATTATTTTCAGGTCTAAAGATGCTTTAGTTATACTTCTGTTAAAACAGTGTATGCCGTAACATGTAGCGGTAACTTATGTAGGACAGACTTCAAAATTCTTAAAGTTGTGAATAGTGGAACACCTTAAAGATTGTCAGAGTAATTCACAGACAAATTCAGTGGCGGTGTACTTTAATTATGTTTGCAGGGGAGACCTTAGCCCTTTAAAGTGTCTGCGATGCTACATGCCAAAGCCAGTCCAAGGTTATCTTTGGGACATGTGAAAAATAATTTGGAATATAATAAAACTAAATTCATGTTGCAGTATAATATGGTGGGACCTTATACCTTAATGTGAATTCTGTGGAAAGCTTTGTTTTTCTGTTAGAGTGAGGTTGCTTTATAATTTGATATTTGGTCTCTCTGTTATGGTTGGTTCATAATTGCTTTATCTGAGGAAATTACTTTAAAATATTTTGGTAGGTCTCAATAGTTTGGCCAAGTAGAATTAGACATAGGATTGCCATATATATTTAATTGTTGCCTAATATGCTATTGCTTTTTTTAAATAGTATTGTGCAAGTAATTAATCTGTAGTTTTACATTTTTTCATTACATTACATTTTATAGTTCCTTTTTGTTTACAGTAAAACTGCACATCTACCTTTTATCCTGGAATTGAGTAGGTTGGAGATGTAGTAGAATATATGGCTGCATTACTTATAATATATTTAAGTGAATTATAAATTTATAAGTAAATGTTGCTACATTACATACTTAAAACTGAATATGCTGTAAAACGTCTTATTTGGGCATGTCATAAACTGTGTAAGCATGTAATGCATTGAGCTTACTGATTATGTTCCGAAATCAAGAAAACTCATCTTATTAAAATTAGGTTCATATGTTTAAAGCTTGTTATTAGTATGAGTCTTGTTGCAACGTTAGGCAGCAACCACCAAAATCCATCTGTTATGAAAACAATAAACAAAAAACAAAAGCGTGGCAGGACAACATGTCTAGCAGGTTGTAAAGCTGTTGTTTAACTAAATGTGTGCATTGTTTCTTGTTGCCGTTTGTGTGGAATATCTAGGTGTATTACAGTATCTAAATCTGTTAAAGAATTCACACTGACACACATTTTTAAGCTTAGAGTACTAAGGAGCTGCTAAAACTTCTCATGTATTACAAGGAATTACAATTAGGCCTCCATTCATAACCATTTTTAATCAGACCTATATACTATCTTTTACTATTCCATCTCATGCATACTTGGACTTTTTCTTTTTCCTTTGTTTTCCTTAATACTATGTTTTTCCTAACTCATGTCTGCCTTAACTCACCCTACTATATATAAAGTACCTATTCATATGTACCCCTCCTATAACTTAAACTTATCACCTATAACTCAAATGGAGCTTGCAATCATAAGTACAAATCTTTTACACTGTAAATATTTTTATTAACTATATATGAATAATTTACCATGCTGTATAAAACTTCTTTCCTTTTATTTTTCATACACCATTGCATCCTTGACAATGTACTATACTGTAAATTGTTCTCCATTATATTTTTATTTGCACTGTAACTATACTGTACTATGATTGTACTATGATTTTGTGCTTTCTTTCCAGGCTTTCACTGAAAAGGGACTTTTTGCCCATGTCTGCCAAGAGGGTAAATCTAAGGATTTTGTTTTTGGCTATTTGTAATCTTTGTGTGTTTTAATTACCCCAAGCCCATTCTATTATGTTATCCAAATGCATAATAAAATTTTATTTTATTTATTATTTTACATTTGTTGACCGGGCTAGTCTAAATGGATATATGCCCATTTTCAGTAGAGGCCCGGGGAGATAAGCTCCAAGGCATGAATAAAATACAAATACAAATACAAATAAATTACAAACTACAAAATAAAAAAAAATTTGTACGAAAAAAATAGCAAAAATAATAAAACAAATATACTAAAAATAACCAAGCAATGGTAATATGTGCAGTAAGGCATAGAGGTTAGCACTGGGTTTGTAAAGAGGACAAGAGTCTTAAACAGTGCAAAAAGAAGGTACAGGGACTAATTACAGGTAAAGACAATAGTGGAGAAAGGAAGTTAGTTGTGAAGTGATTTTACAAGCATTTATTAGAAAAAAAGGTATATAAGGAGAAGTGAAATGATGCCTAATAGGGAGACATGAGAGAAGTATAGTAAGAAGGAAGATGTAACAGTGGATAGTAAGCACAAGATAGGCAAGGTCAAGTATAAAGAGATAGATGGCTAGTCTGGTTTGGTACAGGGGCTTAGCCAGTATGATTTGAGGTAAAGTTTAAGTCTATTTTTGAAGAGTGATAAGGGAGTAAGTGAGGAGAGGTCATTAGGGAGAAGATTCCAGAATTTACCTACAGTATAAGAGAAGAGAGAATCCCCAGCCCTGTTATTAGATTTGGAGGTGTGTATAAGAAGTTTGTGTGAGGAGCGTAGAGACTTCAGATTTGTATAGGGGGTAATGAGGCTAGATAAACTAGGAGTATTAGAAAGTTTGTAAAGAATGTTGTGGGCAATGGTTAGTTGGTGAAATTTAATCAGGTGTTGTAGTTCTAACCATCCTAGCTGATTTAGATTTATACAATGGTGTGTTCTAAATGGGTTTCCTGTTGCAAATCTTGCAATGTTATTATAGGATGATTCCAATTTGCTGAAGACAGTCTTGGATAGATTAGTAAAAATAGGATAAGAGTAAAGGAGTGTAGAGATCAAATGAGTGTAAGCTATACTAATTTTGGCAGTAAGAGAAAATGAATACATACATAAATAACTGTGTCCTCAAAATTAATTCAAGAAATATCTCTTCAACTCTTGAGGTGAGCAGCTTGAATATTCTTGGTGACCTAATCATAATCAACTATACTATGGCTAAATTATGATAGCATGTTATGGACTACATAAATAACATAGCTATGAAAGAAACTGTGTCATAGATTAAGGAAATATGGATGTTTGTCCATTAAATTTGTGCCTAACATTTCTTCATAGTCAGAACTTGGTGATTGTTTAGTTAGCCAGTTGTTGTCTTTATAAAAGTTTAGAGATTTTGAGGCACTAACACTAAGAAACAAGAATATGCAGACATTTAATAATTTTGTTGATACAAACTCCAAAAATTCAGTCCCATGAATATGAGTGGCAGACTTCTTTCAGGTGCAGACTTCTTCAGTGTAAATTAATTGAAAGGAGATAAAGCTGTTATACGCCAACTTTTACAATATAATATAAACTGCATTGAACTAGTAATAGTGCTTAAGAAGTATAAGAAAGAAACATATAAAGTATAAAATCCTCAACTTTGTCAGCTGACAAAAAATGCTGGTCCTTTAGTATATGGTGGCATCTGGTATAAAACATTTATTATCTTGCATATACTCAAACCATCTAAAACGATGTAATATATAAACTGTTGCAAAAAAATAATGATGAGCATATCTGTTTGTGTGTGTGTGTGTGTGTGTGTGTGTGTGTGTGTGTGTGTGTGTGTGTGTGTGTGTGTGTGTGTGTGTGTGTGTGTGGATTCTCACACACACACATATATTTGATAAGTAATATTCATGGAAATTAAATGTAGCCTCTTAAATGAACCCAGTGATACCATATACTGCAATGGCAGGCAGACAAAAATAGTCAATAGGTATATGTATTAGAAGGTATTATTTAAATCCAAGTATGCAAAGTTCATGTATATACATTACATTATCACTTTTTGTAAGTCAATAGGTCAGCTATCCCAGTTTTAGTATGGCTGGAGGAATTGTTTTTTTGTACCACTGAAGCCAATGGTGGCTGTGGTGTGTTCCTTTTGGTATCTGAATCAAACATTTTCTTTGTCTTGCACCTTATATCACTCAAGTGCTTACTTATTCAAAATTTAAAATAAAATATTTTTTCATTATAAATTGCCATTTAATTACACTGGGCCATGCACTTCACCCCATCACTTGTACAAGTAAATCCCATATCTGATTTGAAAAATCCTGCAGACATTAGCTGAGAAAAAAAACTTCAGTTCACACACAGTTAATATTTACACTGATACCACAAGAGGCTGAAGAAAGAGATTTTGGTCCCAGCAATAATTGTTATTTTTATTTATTTGATATTTGTTGATCAGGTAATTGGGCTGACCTATTATCCATTTTCAGCCACAACCCAGACTCAGTGAGCAAAACAAGATTACATTTGTACAGATTATATATAATACAGAGTCTATACAATAATGTACATTTATACAGAGTAAACAATGTTAGCAGTACAGACTAAATTTCTAATTAATATGAACAAAATACAGTGAGATGACAGAATCAGGTTTAAACAAAGGACATGAAACATTTGGGGGATAGGGTATATTTAGATAAGTGAAGCAATTTTATATATGATACATGAAACAGAGTGCATTCAGGTGAGAGAAGTAATTTTACATACAAAGCAAGCTTTGCAGTGCTTGATGTTTGTTATCTATAGTTAATATTTTCTTGCTACTACTACTAAATTTATTTGAATGGTATTATCTTCTATCTCTAAAGCAAATGCATGTGACTTCCTCTTGCAGGTGGCTGAGCAGAGCCTTTTTAAGTTCTTTCAGGGTCTCTGTAGTTCTGCATTCAGGTGATAATTCATTAGGTGGCTGGTCATGATCTAGAGAATGCTTTTTCTCCTGCTGAAGGTTTGAAAAGCAGGTTGCCTAGAATCACGTTGCTCTATTGGTTTTCCCTTAAAAGGTAGCAGTGTTACTTTAGTGGTAGCTTTCCTCTGTATGGTGGGTAGTGTCCTAGCTTATTGGTTTTAAGTTGTAAGGTGTTGCATAGGAAAAAAGGCACTTTCAGTTACATTTTAAGGTACTTACGTATTATTGCAACCACATTTCGAGGTTGCGATAATATGTAATAGCGACGTCTCTAGTTTCCAAAAAGTTTCTAAGAGCAATTTTTACATTCTGTCCCTATTTTGTGAGTCAATTTTTCACAAACGTGATTCATTATTTGGAAACAGCAGGGCACAAGGGATGCATGACCTCAGACTGAGCTTATGGGTTAAGGGATTCCATATTTACTGGTCTTTTTTTTTTTTTTTTTTGTAATGTCTTGCTCTCCAGATAGTTTCCCTGTGTAGCTAAGTGAATGGTACAAAAGGACTGTAGCTGTGGTCTTCATTTTAAGGTACATACCTTTTCCCATTTACTTATTTTTAGCGTGTGAAGCAGCCCGCAAATACCTGCAAAGACCTGTGGGTTTGTTTGTAGAAGCATTTTTATGCTATGTAGTAATGTGTACGCCATTAAACATGTCTATCTGTATATGGAAAATCGCATGCAAATTACTATGTGTAGAAGGAGCACTGGAAAGTAAAAGTTAAAGAAATCATTCCCGCTGCTATGGAAAGTAAAAGTTAAAGAAATCATTCCCGCTGCTATGGAAAGTAAAAGTTAAAGAAATCATTACCGCTGCTACTGGCAAGCTGGTAATGTATGCCTTAATGACATCTTGCATTTAGTTGCAGCTTGCCAGTAGCAGCGCTAACGATTTTCACTGCATCAGAGAGTCATTTCACTCTAACATTACCACTTACAGCAACCTCAAAATGTAGTTGCGATAATACACAAGTACCCATTTTAGTTTTTTTTCTTCTTTACATCACAGTGGTGTGTATGTATGTCTGCCAAGAGGGTAAATCTAAGGATTTTGTTTTTGGCTGTCTGTAATCTTTGTGTGTTTTAATTACCCCAAGCCCATTCTATTATGTTAGCCCTAATATTAGAGGCAGAGACTTCCCCTTTCTGTATACAGTTTTGCAATCCATGGTAGAAATTCTGTAGAAGGGTACTTTTCAATAAGTTAGGTAAATGCTACATTTAAAGAATGCTTTACATTAATAACTTCTGGTGTAATATGTAGTGATCAGGTTTAAGATGTAATTCTCCACCAAAACAGATTTCTTGTAGTAGTGCACCACCACACCTAGAGATACCCCTTCAGCCTGTTTCTGAGTGTGCTGCATTTCTTTCCTGTTATATCCCCCACTCTAGGAAATACAGAGACAGATTATGAAAAGCCTTGTCATAATTATCTGCCTCAGGTTAGATTCAGTTCATTCTCAGATTTTGAGATTTAGAGCTAATTCAGATCATTTGCTTAGGATGGCAACTAGCAGCCTACAATTTAAGAGTTTCTAGAAAAATGTTTCTTGATATATGAACGATCATCCAGTGTCTTAATGTGTACAACATCAAGAAAATCAATTGTGATTAACCCAGATTTCAAGTGCTTGTCACAATTGCAAAGCCTGTAACTTCAAAAATAAGGCATCTGATTTGCTCTTTCAGTGAGGCACAGGGACTTTAAAGGTTATATATTCAGAATTAGGGGTGCATGAGTAAAATTCCTACAAGGGCAAGCAGGGGCCCTCTTCAAATTATTTTTATAAGTCCATTTCAAAGTTATGGATTCAAGGTTTTGAGCTTTGCATATCTAATTAAGTTGCCCTAAAGCTGCACAGCAGACTGAATCCCCAAAACTGTGATAGATCAAATAACACATAAATAAAAAATATAAATTGGTGGAAGTAGTGGTCCACACTGACCATCAGTCATCAAGGCATCATCTCCATGTATCTGTAGTGCCACCCGAAAACATATTACATTTTGGGTTTTTATATAGATAGATAGATATGGGAATGCTGAAGTTAATGGATACTAGCTTTTGCTGACAATTATTTAGTCAATAAAACTTAATTGACTATGCAGAATGTTGACAGGTGTGCAAAATCACACACTTCTTGGTGTTGTAGAATATGCTGTTTCCCCAACATTGTGTAATCATGCAGTTAGTATATATAAATGTTAGAGGGTGTGGGGAGCTTTGTAGCCCTGAAAAAACAATATATTTAAGTTTCTTTGCATGCACCAAGGCCACTGTTTGGTTCATGAGTAGTAGCATGTTGACATTTGCAAAGTCAATATTTTCTCCTTCCCTTTCATCAGGGAAACATTGACATTCGGGTCCATCCTAAATTCAGTACACTGTTCAGTGAGGCAAAGTAGTTCACTCCCAGCAATTCTTGCAGTTCTGAATAGTATAAACACCCAAAAATAAAGCACATTTTGGTTACATCATGCTCTGTTAACTGTTATGCATTCTTGCATAGACTAAAGATAGAATAAGCTTCAAACAGTCTGTAAAAAGTTTGATAAAAGTTCAGTCAAGGAATCTCATTCTGACACAATTAGATATCTGTTTTGGGTGTTCAATGATTAACAAAAACAAGTATTTGGTACAAAGTGCAAATATTTAAAAAAATCTATAGGTTGATTACATCATCCAAAAATATAAATAGGCTAATTACATCATTCTGACAAAAGGGAAAAAAAAAAGAAACCAAACATACATTTGTCATATTCTTTACTGTGAAAAATATGGTAAAGGATAAAACTAAACATAAAACAACCCCAAAGTGTAATGCAGTCATACAACACTATACAATTACTGAATAAATCCACAAAACAAAAATATAAAAAGCATAATATTAAAATATTTAAAAAAAACATTAGACAGTTGGTCTTATTCATTAAAAAAAGAACAGTTTGTACAGAAATTAAAGGTAAGTTAGTTTAATACAAACAGGAATTGCAATATGAAGTGAGGGAAAAACAGGCTTATTGTATATTTAGAGAGAAAGTCAGGGACAGAAGTAAGGAGGTAAGTGAAGAAGGGAGAGTAAGGAGGTATAAGGAATGTAAATGTACTTGTCCACAATTAGGGATATAGTTTATCCTAGTTTTGAGCAAGAACAAAGCCAGATTTTAGCTAGGAAATCTTTCAGAGTGGTTTTGAAAGAATGGGAGGTATACAGTTAAGGAGTTCCAGGCCTTAGCAAGCTTGTACAAGTAGAGACAATGCCCAACAGATTTGATGGGTTTGTAGACAGACATGAGTTTTTGGTCACTGGATTGCAATGACTGACTGGGAACATAGCTGTGTTGAATGTTTTTTAGTGCTGGACAAGCAGATGGATGCAGGATAATTTCATAGGTGGTAAGAAGCTGTGTATATGTTAGTTGATGAGGTAGTTCTTACCAGTTTAGGCTTTTTAGTGCTAAACAGTGGTGGGTTCTGAAAGGGGTATTTGTTGTAAATTTAGCAACTTTGGCATAGCATTGTTTATGTTTTAATTTTTGTGAAGACTGGAGGTTAGTAAGGATGTGACCACCATAAAGAAGTGTGGGGAGGAGATAGGTAGTGGCAAGTATAGTTGTAGTTGCATCAGTGAGAAGGTCCTTTGCCCTGTAAAGTATCCCTAGTTTTTGATGTTTTTTTCTTATGTAGTTTTGTATACGCAGGTCGAATATAAACTTATCATCCAGTATCACCAGTAATACTTTGCTATGAGAAATGACTTTTATGGTTGTATTATCATGAGAGAGAGATTTGGAGAAAAAGTAGTTATTTGTTTTTTTTTTTTTTTTTTTTTTTTGGGTTGAGCATGAGTTTGGAGCTACGAAGCCATCTTTCAGTGGCTGCTAAAGCTTTCTGAGTAATTTTTGGAGGTGTGCATGTTGTAAGATGTGCAGACGACAGTGGAATCATCTGCATATTATATTAGGGTGGCCTGTTGTATGGATGTATAGAGGGTGTTGGTGAAACTGTTAAAGAGGAGGGGGCCAAGGAAAGGATAGAGCCTTGTGGTACATTGGTGGTGATTGGGAGGTAAGGAGAGAGCATGGAGTGCCATTTTACTGACTGATACCTATTGGACAGGTAGCTTTTGAACCACAGAAGGGTGGGCTGAGAGAGAGACCTAGTGAGGAAATTTGAAGTAGAAGTTTGCTAAACAAACTGTTGAAGGCTTTAGAAAAGTCTAGAAATAAGGAAGAGACTAGTTTACCGTTATCTCTAGCTTTAGTGACAATATTTGTATAAGTTAGAAGGGCAGTGCTAGTACTATGGGAAGGACAGAAGCCATGTTGTGTAGAGGATAGGAGTTCTTCCTGCAGGAGATAGCAATTGTTTTTGAATACGTTTTTCTAATATTTTGGTGAGGGGAGATAAGATTGCTATACGTCTAAAGTTATTAATGTCTGTTGCATGTCCTCCTTTGTGCAGACGGGTAAAGCATGACTTTTTCCAGAGAGAAGGAATGTGGGATTCCTGGACTGACCTATTTATAAGGATTGAGACAGGATAGGCAATGCTATTAGCTGCTGTTTCTAGGTACTCACTTGGAAGGTCATCGGCTGAAGAAGAGCACAGTTTAAGTTTAAGAGTAGTTTTATATAAGATGTGGGCACAGGTTTGAAGGTAAAAGTGGATGTGGTGATATGTGGCAGTTGGGCAAAGTTGTGATTAGATGTTGAGGAATCCCTTGTTAGAGATGCTATATTGTCTATAAAATAAGAATTGAACTGTATTGCAGTTTTGAGTGATGAGTTATTGGGAGAGGGGTTTAGGTTGAATTTTTGGCTGGGATGTGACATTTCGTTAATGGATGTGCAAATTATTTAGGGTTGTATTTAGTATTTTCTGAAAGTTGTTAAAGCTTTTTGTCTTCATTTATTTGCTTTTTAGTACGATTGTGAAGCACTCTAATATTTTCAAGATACTGAGGTGTTTTATGTTTTTGCCATTCTTTCCATGCTTTCTCTCTATCTTGCATTAACATTCTACTCTTTTTGGACAGACAAATTGCATTAGTTGTTTTCAGTCTCTTCCTTCTAGGAGGTACAAGGCTATTTGGGATATTTAGAAAAGTTATATTGAATTCATTTAAAGCATTGTCTAAGGGGAAGATTTTTAGGAAGTTCCAGTTAATAGATAATAGGGTAGTAATGAACATTTCTGGGTTAAACTTGGAAATGTGTATTGTTTTATAAATATGCTATAATTTAACTGGATGTGTTAAATGTCCGGTCATATGGATTGGAAGATGATCACTTGAGTACCTGTGGTGGTTTATTTACTAGGGTCTGATACTAGCATCCAGTCTAACAGGGAATTTGATGTCTTGCTATAATGTGTGGGGCTATTAATTAATTGTGTAAAACCATATAAGTTCATGTTAGATATAGGGGAGTTAGAGTTTATGTCCAACCAATTGACATTCGCATCACCTAGTAGTATTTTTTCTTGTGGAAATGTTAAGGATATCAAATGTAGGCTATCTTCCAGTATAGCTGTATCGTTGCAAGGAGGGATGTAAAGGACAGTAATAAATATTTGTTTATATTTGTTTATTTTGAGGAAAGCAATAAGAAGCCCTGCTGAACTGAATTTTGGCATTAGTTTGTTATAAGAGGAAATGTGGTAGGTGCTGGGAAATATTAAAGCAATTCCACCACCTTTCCTCTTTATACAGTAGTGACAGATGGTATTATAGCCAGGAGGTATACCTTCAAAGTCATTTATGCTGAGTAGAAGCGAAGTTTCAGTTACAGTGAGAATGTTAGGCTTATGTAGAGTAATCCAGGCATGTAGTTCACCAGTTTTATTTCTTATGTGTCTAACATTTATTGCAGTGAAAATTAGATCACCATGGTTGGAGATAGAGTGTTTTTGGGTTCATGAAGCATGTGAGAGAGAATTATCTTTGTGTTCATTGTGATAGGTGGTGCCAGGATTAGGATGTATATCTCCTCCTAGAAGGATTTTAGTATATTGGGGAATTATGTGTACTTATTTTTTGGAGAGGATTCTTGTACGTAATTTTGTTTTGGTTTGAGTTGAAGTGGAGTTAATCAGTCTATATTTGGAATAAAGGTGAGGGGCACTAATAAATAGGTTTGATGCAATGTGCGGAGAGTGTAAAGAGGAAGTATGGATAGGTGGTTGGGACAGAGTTGGAGAGATGTTGCTATATATTGTTGAGTCGTGGTAGGATGAAAGATGGCACAGTAGGAGGAGAATAGAGGGTAAGTTGAAGAGTAGCATAATTAAATACAGGAATCTGTATTTTATAGATGTCAGGTACTGGGAAAGTAGCATTGAAGAAGGAAACAAGAAGTTGCAGGGCAGTAGCAGATTCAGTGATGATGGATTTTGAAAGCTGTTAGAGGATCTTCTCTGGAATGTAAGGAATAGAGGGGTATGAAAGGCTAGTGTATAATGATGTAGTCAAAATAAGAAGAAATGAGGGTTTGTTTGGGAAAGTGAAAGATACAATGTGGAATAGATAGGTACTATTAGGGAGGTTATGATTATGAATGAATATAGTGCAAAGCAATATGGGAGGGAGAAAGACAGTTGGGAATGGGGAAAAAATTAAACAGAGATAGGGAAGTAGGACACAAGAAATAGAAGTAGTAATGTCGTTTGGGGAGGGTTTGTATGAGTCACAAGTGAAATGTGTATATAGGAAATATAAAGTTATTGTTAGAGGGTGTGGATGAGAACTGGGGGTAAGGTAGGGGAGTGGAGCAGGCTTCTCACCCTCAGGTCAAATTATAACTTACAGCAATCAGTTTAGAGATGATACAAAATAATTAACAAAGGGATTCAAAGTAAAATAGATTTTCTGGAGCTAACTAACTAGCATATGCAATGCAGTATAGTCTACTGGTCAAGAAAAAGGGGGCAGTGGTCAGCTTAGTAAGAGGTCCTTAGAGTGTTTGTATTATTTCACAGAGACTTTCAGTCACACAGCAGGTATGTATTTGATTGATTAAAGTTGATAGACAGCAAGGTTCTTCATGATAAATGTACTTAGTACGGCCCTGTGGCAGAGCTCCTGCAATGTTGAGGTCAGATATACTGACCGAATGCTATTACACAATGACAACATTTTCAGTAAACTTGCAGTAGTAGGGCCTTCTGGCAGAGTTCCTGCAGTATCAAGGTCAGATGTAGTGACCGAAGGGTATTATGCAATGACAAAATTCTCAGTAGACTTGTAGGAGTAGGACCTTGTGGAAGAGCTCCTGCAGTATCAAGGTCAGATGTAGTGACCTCAGGCTGTTATACAACGACAAAATTATCAGCAAACTTGTAAGCAGGGCCTTGTGTCAGAGCTCCTACAGTACCGAGTCAGATGTAATGACCACAAGCTCTGTTCTATGACAGAAGATCGTGACTGAGTGTAAGAGGAGAAAACATATTGGTTATTATGGCAAGCAATGGAAAAGTATGCTGTTGGAGTGCTGGATGTTGGTGTATTAGCAGTAACAGATGAATGAATGTACTGTGCTTTTTGTAAGTTTTAGGGGTGGGAGTATGTGAGTGTTTGGGGGTTAGGGTAAGAATAAGCTTAGGGAAGGGGATAGTATTAGTGGTGTCTGTATGTGTGTGTATGGTACAAGTGTGAGTGTGTGTGTGCGTGTGTGTGTATGTATGTGTGTTTGTGTGTGTGAGCATTGGTATCTGAAAGTACATGCGAGTGTTTTTTGATTAGGGTTAGAGTTAGGCATAGGACGGAATAGATTTAGTACTGTGTGCATACAGTTGTATATGTGAATATCTGTGTGCATGTGTGTGTGTGTGTGTGTGTGTGTGTGTGTGTGTGTGTGTGTCTGTCTGTCTGTCTGTGATATAGTGCTACTGTTAGGGAAAGGGCTTTTGCTACTTTAGGGGACTTGTTAATTATGACTTTATGCCTCAGTTTGAAAAACTTTCCTTGCATATGTGTAGCAATAGCTATGAAAGTATTTCTGTTGGCGTTTGAAGAACAACAAGCTATAATTACATTCAAAGCATTTTCAGTGAAAAAGGTTCGTTTCATGAGATAGTCAGCTGGAGCCTGGAAACTCTGTTGCATGAATGTGTTGCATATCAGGCTGACACACGTCAACAATGGAATATAACTATTTCATCAAAAGCAGCAATTAACCATATTTAAATGGTGCTTTTTATGATCCACTATATATAAGTGAGTGTCTGTGTGTGGCAGACAGTGGAAGACATCCAGTAGCAGAAACTGTTATCTAACTTCAACTAAGACAATAACTGTTATAGATCAATTGTTTTCTTTATTTGATATTCCACACATCTTAGGAATTAACAATGGCCCTCCATTTAACAGACAACATTTAATTAGCTTCGCTAGCTAAAGGGGTTTTAAACAATGAAAGTTAACCCCACTGTTGACCCAGTCAAACTGTACTGTGGAAACATTAATGAAAATTTTAACCAAATCATTAACAGCTGCTTCATCCAAACACACTCCGCAGACACAATATTTACTTGCTTTTGTGTATGCTGTCAGGACCACTTCACAAAACCTCACACAAAGACTGTAAAACTATCGGTTTTCAACAGTTTACTTTCAGTTTATGAGGCAGGTTTCTGAGATGAGGACTGTGAAAATCTAGTGTTAAGCTACAGATCACTACAGAATATATGAATTTGCAGATATTCAGAAAACAGAATAACAGTTTTCAGTATTTAGTTCCCAGTCTCTTAAGATGTGACTCATGAATCATCCTACTGTCATTGCGTAATTCCATTCTGAAAGGATATTAACTATATTACTTCCCAGGACAAATTTGAATAACGTAATTAGTTTTCCTGAGGCAAGCCCCTTTTCTAAAGTTAGGACTACTGCAGAGATCCCAGGTATCAGAATTCATTATAGGTACAAACTACTGTATAACATTCATCTTGCTAAAGCAACAAGCACATAACCCCAGCACATTGAGCCTAAAAAATCACTCCAAGTAAGGTACACTACAGATCACTTCGGAATATCACTTGTTAGCCATACTAGAATTATTTTCTTTTGAGCAGACCACCAAGGACATAAGCTGAGTGTGTATTACCTCAAAATACTCTTGGGAAAGGTACACCATGCACATTAGCTCAGGTGATCACTTGCCAACCTCCTAGAATTATTTTGGCAACAAAAGTACCTCTGTACTGCTGTACTGGCTAAGTAAGACAGCAAAGTTATACTCTCTACATACTATATCTAGAATATCACTCTGGGAGAGGCAAACAACACTACACCACATTTGTTAGGGAATGCGGTCAGCACAGTAGAAGAGATGGAGATCGGTCCTTGCAAGCAGTGCCATTAATCCTTAATGACAGTCAGTAGATATTTATGCATTGGAAACTGTAGCATGACTCTAGTATTAAACTCTTTGGCACAGTTTAGCTGAGGTTTTTGTCACAGTTTACTGAAGAGCTGTTTTATAGATACACAGTAGCTCTTTGCTTAGCTTAAAGACTTTTTTTAGCTTAAATGACTGTAAGTTAGTTAACTGTAGCAATAAGCAGTTATTGTTCATTGCTACAGTTCAGCAAATATATTTGATACAACAAAGAACTGTTAAGTAGTTGCATAATAACTCTTTGTTTAGCCTGAAAACATTTTTTGTTTTGTTTTTTCCTCTCCAGCTCTGAGAGGAATTTTTGGTCCCCAACTTTGAGATTATTTTTTTTATTTTCTTCCTTCAGTCTGCGGTGAAGCAAAATCAGGCATTGTGAAAGTGCCGAAGGACCTCACTACAGCTCTGACAGGACAGAAGTTACCTGTCAGCCTTCCTAGGACTAGTTGTGCAGCAGCATTCCCTCTGCGGTAGAACTATATCTGTTTATCATTGCCCTCCATTCCACAAGCTGCCTTTTCATCTCCTACCTGTATACCAGCTATTGGACTGTGAAATCGGGATTCCACCATAAAACAGATTCCCTTTTCTCATGGGCACTCTCACTGGTTCTGGCTCTTTCTCACACATCACTTATTATACACACCACTGCTCATAAATAGCTGCCTCTGTTGGGCACCATGCATGCTGTCTAGTTCCTAACATAGGCTTTTAAAAAACTGTTGTGCATTGCATGGGTTTTCCCCTCCACCCATCTCAGCATTAAAAAAATTTGCAACTTTTACTTCTAAATTAGAGTACCTTCGGCACTGATTCAGGCCACCCCTCTTACCAGAATGAACAGTCAAAAGCTTGCTGTATAATAGCCAGTCATATTTTACACACACACAAATACACACACACACACACACAAATCATTACTTGTTTTGATGCTTGTATGCCTTTTGGTTACCACCACTACATTGATTACATCATATACTGGCCATTTTCATTGGTTAAAACATGGAATACTATAAAAAAATCCATGTAGTGCAATTGTTTGACATTAATTCAGTCAGTGAGTTTCCTTGATAATATGGTTTATGCACAAAGGAAAAGCAAACTACTATTTGTCTCCTGATAGGTAAGCAGTTTGTAAATCTTTCAGAAAATATATAGAATTTTGCATAGTTTTCATCACTATCTCTGTACACATCTGACTGAGACTGAGGTCTGCATAGGGAGATCGTATATGGATTTGCCCACCTTGACATGATCATACATCAGCATGAAAGTAGAACTGAAGGAAAGGGCATAAAAAAATGGAACTACCAAGGGTCATTTTTCACCTGGAAAAACTGGAAAGGCCACGGAAGTACCTCACAAAGAGAATTACTGGCCTCAAACAGATGCCCTACACTGATCATCTCAAAAAACTCCAGCTTTACTCTGTAGCATATCGCCTACTCCGAGGTGATCTCTGCCTAACATATAAAGCTATGTTAAACCCAGAGCTGTTGGACATGCTACATCTAAAGAAATACCAAGCCCTCCGAGCTACATGCTCTAGGGACCTAAACCTTGTCACCACAGTAAACAGGACTTGCTGGAGGGATAGATTCCTGTCCCAGAGACTTCCCATACTCTGGAACAAGCTACCTATCTATGTCAAGCAAAGTTCCTCATTAACACTCTTCAAGAAAAATCTTGATGAGTGGATGGGAAATAGGAAATACACCCCAGGGATCACTTCTGTGGCTCTGCTCGACAGTGGCACAGGAAAATAACTTTCTTGGGTTGGTGTAAGCCAGGGAACTTTGTTGGCTAGGCTTACTTAGGCCCTTGGGCCGATAGCCTAGTACCTACCTATGAACTTTATCCCAGGTCTTGCTAGTCAGACAGTGGGTAGATGAATGGGTCAGAATAGTGTTATAGGGGCTTTCTGATCTATGCAGTGACTACAAAAAATAAATAAATAAATAAATTAGTGCAAAAAGTATCAAGAAAAATATTTCTCTCTTATAAAACTTTATTGTCTTTAGCTTTTTCTGAAACTTGGCTCATTCAGGATGTTGCTGACTCAGAGATTGCCCCACTAGGGTATGACATTCTGTAGTAGGATTGCAAACATAAATGAGCTACACTTATTTTTTCTCTGCTCCACTCTCACATATCCTTTTTCTGTGTAAATGGAGTCCATCTTAAATCAGGTTAAAACAAGTCATGTTTGTCTCTGGTGCCTTTCTGTACTTCCCGACTCCTGTGCGTTACTTGATGATGAACATGTGACCTGACTTCATTTTTGAAATCTAAGCTCATTGCATTCAGCAATCTGAACACTGACTGTTTTTTTTTGTCAAAGGTTAAATGTCATCCAACATTATAAATTTATTATTTGATCTTGCATAATTTAATTATTTTATTGTAGGAACTGATAAAGTCTCTCATCATGAGAATACACTAAATTCTTATATCCAATAGTGGAGGTACTACAGTGCGATGGCTGACAATTTGAATGACTGTCTTCCTATTTTTGCACACTAATGTCACAGGAATATCATTAAATCACAAGGATTATGCTATTCAAACAATTTAAATAAATTTTATTCTTACCATTTCTGTGATATCCAACACTCCACGGCATAACTTAAGTCAGACCTTTCAGAAAACAATCCACAGTTTTGCTTCTACTTCAGAAACATAGAATTAGAACTTCCAGGATGTCATGTACTGATATCTATATTTGGACCATCTATTAACAAGTGAAACTGTCCACTTATCTGCCATGATTTTAAGGGACTAAAAATCATGTTAAGTCCTCTTTTCTGTCTGAGAAAGGAAACTGTTTTCTAGATTAACAGAAACAATTTTCAAAAACACCTAACAAATTTTAAAATTTGCTCCTAAATCCCGGCCACATGCCCTTCCTCATTTCCCTATTCTGTCATTTAATCTGAATGCTACTTTAGAGATTCATTTCAACAAATTGCTGTAATGAGTAATGATATGCCATTCTTTCACTTTCTCAACAGTGTCCAATTTTCTTATTTCAGAATGTCACCCTCTATGTACTCTGTGAATCCCTTGTAAAAAGGAACTTAGATCTGCCTATTGGTAAGGTACCCCCCAGAATTCTTGAATGATGCAGGCAGTCCATTGTATATTTCCTCTTATTGATAAGCAATTGTTTGATCAAAAAATAAAGTTGCTCATAGTCTGAAAGCAGGTTGCTGTCAGACCTATGGAAAAAGGAGGTACCTTGACAAATCTCAACTGTTATTTCTGTATTCCCTCCTGTTCCACATTTCAGAATACTAGAGAAGTGCACACATGATCACTTTCTCCAAAACCTCATAACTAATCTCACATATAGCACACAGTGTGGCTTTGGATCTAGTCCTGGCACATTTATAGCTCTGCTTGATGACAATGAATATCCCAGAATGCATTTGAGCTGTATTGAGGCAGCCAGAACCTCATTCTTAGACTTCTACTTTCTATGGCATTTGAAACTTGTAGTCTTGTATGGATTCTGTCTTAACTTTGAGAATAGCTCACTAGTTTTCTGTCTGAAGGAATAATTTAGTCTCTTCTCCCCTGCCAATGACCCTAGATTTTATATATGGTTCAGTGTTTAGCCTTTTATTCATTAATGGATGGCGGAACACAGTAGCGTAGCCATGCTGTTTGACTCTACCATCTTCTTTACAGGTAATATTGTCTCTGCTGTCAGATCCGTATAGTACTGGAAGAGTTCTTCTAGACTATATCCCAACACTAAGGAAACCAAAGCCATGTTTTTTTTAAGTGATAGCATACCGAGAATGAGATGTGACTAGTGACTTTACTATCTCCAAAGAAAAAAAAAAAAAAAGAAAAGAAAACAACCTATCCATTTATTTTAGAATATTTCTATGACTTCAGTAGTTCTGACAGGGTCTATATCAGTTGAGCGAAACCCCCTTTACGCAAATACAAATATGTCGAATCGCATTGTGCGAAGTATGTAAACCTCGAACGGTCAAAACTACAAATTCCGAAATATCGATTTGCTTTGGTTGGCCCGTCTGCGGTATAGCTCCGTAAGGTAAGTGTGCGACAGATAGGACTTTAGGGTTAGGATTTGGGTTAAGGTAAGTGCATAGATAGGTAATGTATGTAAGATTTAGTGTAGTGTTAGATGTAGGGTTTTTTTAATTGTATGTATGTGTGTTATTTATTTTGTTTGGGTGTATGTCTGTAGGGGAAGTGTGCGGTAGTTATGGACCTTAGGGTTAGGGAGGGGTTAAGGATAGTGCATAGATAGTTGTGTATGTGGGGTTTAGTGTAGTGTTGGAAGTAGGGTTTTGCTAAATGTATGTATGTGGATAATTTATTTTGTTTGGGTGTATGTCTGTAGGGTTTGGTTAGTGTATGTATGTGGTTTATTTATTTGGTTTGGGTAGGTACTAAGTAGTGGCTGGTGGGGTTTGCCGACTACGATAGTTCGATATTTTATTTTTCGCGGTTTAGTGCGTTCAGGATTTTTCACGGTTCGAGGTATATGGGTCGATGTTTAGGTATTTGCGTAAAGGGGTTTTCTCTCAACTGATATAGACCCGTTCTGACAAACTGCTTAGACAGACCACTGATAATTACTTGAGTTTTAATAAGAAATCAGAAACATGAACACTTTTAAAGGGCCAACTTTCTTAGTTCTAGTTCACAAATCTGGTGCATCATATTGTGTCTCATTCTGTCCTTTCATCCTCTCCTTCTTCACAGAAGTTATAACTAGACTTGCAGCAGGTCAGCATGTAGAATGCACCATTATTCCTTATTTCACAAAATGCAGTGAATTGAATTCAACCAATAGCTGTCCCTAATAAAACAAAAACAGACCCATACACTAGTAAATAACACCAACTAATGTCTCTTGATTGCAGTCTTGCATTATCCATACCAAAATCTGAGAACAGATTTAGAGATTCATGCTTTGTCCATATGGGCAGTTGCACAGCCATGTGTTTAAAAACTCCTTAGAAGACTATAGAGGGAATTCATTAAGGTACTGCAGTGTGTACATCTCCATGTACATGTCACGGTAGCTTTCCCTAATTCAGTAACTGAAACATATGCTAATTAGCGAATTAGCCATGTGCTCTCTCTCCCTGGAACCACCTCCAGGAAAGCATCTACACATCTGGAACCATTGGACACCAGGGATTATTCTTTAAAGTAAAATAGTAGCCCCAACAGCAATATGGGGATAAGGGAAAGGGATGCAGTAGATACCAGGCGTTACTCTTTATTGTGCCATAAAAACACCAATGGCAGTATAGGGATCAGGGGTGGGGGGAACCCTCAGACACCAGGAATAACATAAAACATGAAGTGCCATAATGATTCCGACATCTTAATGGGAATCGGGGTGGGGTCGGGGCGAGTGGAACCACTGGACACCAGGAGTAGGGCTATTGGCAGTACAGGAATTGGAGGGTGGGTGGATACACTGCACCACCAGAGCCTAATAGATACATGCTGTAATGGCACTACAGCTATTAAGGGGGTGGGGGAACAGCAGGAGGGTAGATAGGGTAGGGACATGTTCAAGGACCAAGGGGAGTGTGTGTGTGTGTGTGTGTGTGTGTGTGTGTGTGTGTGTGTGTGTGTGTGTGTGTGTGTGTGTGTGTGTGTGTGTGTGTGCATGTGCATGTGTTCATGTTTGTGTACTTCTGCTTGTGACATAATGACTGGGGGGGGGCATGCCACTGTGAGTAGTAGGTTACTACTGTGATGTGCAGATCAGCAAGGATCTGCATATTGATATAGCAAATACGATTCAGAGATATGCAAATTAGCCAATAATAAAGTCTTACCTCATTACGACTAACATGCCTCTGAATAGCAAATGGGACACATTGTTGGAGAAGGGCCTTTGTAGCATGAGACATATGGCTTGTGCTAGGTACTTTAATGAATTCATGCATTTGTCCAAAGAAATGGGACATACTCATTATTGTAGAGTTGCATGGAAATTGTGTTTATAGCTGCACATTCTAATTAACATTATTAATCTTAACTCCAGATATGGTTCTGGTATGTGTTATCTGAAATAATATAGAAAGCAATGGTTTACGTTATCTGTCACTATTGATAGTTCTTTTGATATTCATTAAGTGCTTTAACATATTTAATTTGTATCCATGTTACCTGTATTTAATCTCTCTCTAGTCTTTTTCTCATTATTAGTTATTCTAGTTTTTTCATGATGAATTTAAACATCTACTTTCACTAAATAAAGAGTAATACAACCAAAAATTGTCTATGGTGCTTTTCTCCCTGGGACTTCATTTGCAATATACCCCCCCATTTGGTATAATTTGACATTGACAAATGATTCCTGTTTTTATTTTGCATCACTCCATAGGTTCATAGGTTCATACTAGGCTATTTGCCCTAGGGCATTTATAAGCCTAGCCAGAGTGTGTTTGGCTTTCGCCACCCATTTTAAATTAATTTTGCTATGGCCTTTTTTGAGGTTAGTATACTGTGCCTCTGTCTAACAGTGACACAGAAGTGATACCCGGGGTAAACCTATGATCTCCCATCCACTCATCAAGATTCCTCTTGAAGAGAGTCAATGAGGGACTCTGCCTAACCTGGACTGGGATTTTATTCCAGAGTGAAGGGAGCCTCTGGGTTATGAATCTGTCCCTCCAGCATGTCCTATTTATTTCAGTGCTGAGGTTCAAGTCTCTCGAACGCGTGGCTCGATGGGATTTGGATTTTCTGAGGTGCAGCATGTCCATTAATTCCGGGTTGGACATTGCTTTATACGTCAGGCACAGATCGCCTCTGAGCAGGCGGTATGCCACTGAGTAGAGCTGGAGTTTCTTTAACCAGGCAGCATATGGCATCTGTTTGAGCCCTTTGATCCTCTTGGTGAGGTACTTTTGGAGTCTTTCCAGTTGCTGCAGGTGTCTGGTAAGGTACATCCCAAAAGGGGCATTGTACTCAATTATGGGCCTGATGAGGGATGAGTAAAGAGGCGCAATGACCTCCCCTGATCTAGATGTGAATCCCTTCATGATTTGGTGGGCTATATAAAATGTTTTTCTAACCACTTTGGCCATGTGGTTGTCAAATGAGAGATTGCTATCAACTTGGGTCCCCAGGTCCCTAATTACTTCTTCTGTACTTAATGGATTACCACCTATGTGGTAATTTGTGGGCACTTTGTTTTTGCCAAAGGAGATGACTATACACTTTTTGGCGTTTAGCTTGAGGCCATGGCTCTCTCACCAGTTGTCTGTTTCTATGAGGCCCTTTTGGAGGATGCTTGTCTCGGCTGGAGAGTCGATTATGGCGCCCAGTTTGCAGTCATCTGCGAACTTGGTCAGCCACAGTCCTTCCGTGTTGGCCTGTACCTCTAAGAAATATATACCGAACAAGAGAGGTCCCAGGACTGAGCCTTGGGGGGATGCCACTTGTAACTGGTTTGGAGTCTGACATGGCTCCAGCAATTCTAACCATGTGGGTTCTGTCCTTGAGCCAGTTTGCAACCCATCTAGTGACATAGGGGTTTATATTTAAGCTGGTGAGCTTATCTATAATGCCCGAGTGGGGTATTGTATCGAAGGCTTTTGCGAGGTCCAGGTAGGCTGTGTGGACCACCTTCCCCTCGTCAATGGCCTTGGTGACTGCTTCAAAGAAATCAACCAGGTTTAAGAGGCAGGATCTGCCCTTAACAAAGCCGAACTGGGTAGGATCCAGTGTCTGTAGGTCCCCAATATCTTTATTTATGAGGTCCATGATGATCCTTTCCATAGCTTTGCAGACCAAGCTAGTCAGGCTTATGGGGCAATAGTTTCCAGGATCCGTTGAGGCACCACCTTTATGGAGAGGGACCACTGTTGCTGTACGCCACTCTTTGGGTACATATCCTGTAGTAAGGCTGAGATTGAACAGTAGTTTTATGTTTGGGTTTAGCTCTTCTTGGAGTCCATGTAGGATGCAGCCCAGGACACCGTCTGGTCCCATTGATGCTGTGTTTTTTGCTTTGGAGAGGGCGGCTCTTACCTGTGCATCTGAGATGTCAGGGGGGCAGCACTCTGCTGGGATAGATATTTGCCCTTTTGGTGGGGAGTGGGGGGTGGAGTTTGCGCTGAACCTGTCAGCTAGGATTTTGGCAATGTCTGTGGGTTCGGTGTATTTTTTGTCATTTTGGACTAATTCTGAGCATATCTGGGAATTACCACCCAGGTTCCTAACATAACTAAAGAAAGCCTTGTGATTATCCTTAGTGTCCTGTGCAATTTTTCTCTCGAAGCTGGCCTTAGACGATTTTATGAGTGCCCATAGTTTTTTGCTAATACTGATCAGAGATGCCTTCCCTTTTTGGGATTTTGCTCTATCATGTAGTAGCTTCCTCCTTTTATTGTATAGTTTGTTTATGGCTGGGGTCCACCAGACAGGACATCTGCCTTTGGAGGATTGGGTCTTGGTTTTATTTGGGATTGCATGATCCATGCATTCCTGAAGGTGTTCATAGAATGTGTTTATAAAGGATTCTGCGGTCTGGGCCGTATTTTCCACAGGCCTGGGGGCTTTGAAGGATTCCACCTCGGTTTTGAGGAGTGTGAAATTTGCTTTAGAGAAGTTTTTCACTGTGGTTTTCTGGGCAGGGGTGGGGTCGGGATGTGAATATCCAGTGAGATTAGTTTATGGTCTGATCTTACCAGTGAGGGATACACTTCTGGTCTGGAGCATAGAGTCCCCATGTTGGTGATGATCAAGTCCAGTATGTTTTCCCTTCTTGTGGGAGTGGTAACAAGTTGTTCCATAGCATTTGAGTTTATAAATTCTAGGAACCTTTGGGCTAGGGTGTTGGAGCTAGAGTAATGCTCCCAGTCTATGTTTGGGTAGTTGAAGTCGCCCAATATAATGGTGTTTGGAGAGACCTTCATATTTTCCAGTGTTCTCAGGAAGGCCGAGTGGGGTTCCTGGGTTTGGGAGGGTGGTCTGTAGCAGGCTATAAACTGGAAGGCAGTTTTACCCACTGTTAGTTGCACATGGATAGTCTCTGATGCTTTGTGCTGTGCCACCAACCTGGAGGTGTGGGTATCTTTGACGAATGTTGATACTCCCCCTCCTTTTGTGGTTCGGTCCAAGTTTTGGGGCCGAAAAGCATGGCATGAGGTATAACCTGGTAGTGCTGGGGTGCTCTCAGGAACCTTGAACCAGGTTTCTGTTACTGCACAGATATCGATGTTCTCCATGCTAAGGAGAGTTTCGAGTGCATGCATCTTGAGGTTTAGACTTCTGGCATTGAGTAGCATTACTCTTAGTTTCTTATCCCTTGTGATACCTATGGAGGTGGGTTTGTCTTTTGAGCCTTGTCTAAAAAAGGCACTATGGGGGTAGCAAGAGCCTTTGCCAATATCCGAAAGCCCAGGGTTGACAGGTGCAAGCCATCCCTAGTGAAGCATCGTGGCTTGTCGTGCATGTCATCCCAGGCTGACAGGCATTGGATCCCCTTTGAATGACACCAATACTTAAGCCAATTATTGAAATTGATCATCTTGTCTTCATATTGTGGCATCATTCTTAGTGAGGGTAAGATGCTACTCAAGGTCAGGGTCATACCGACCTGGGCTACATGCTCAGAGAGCTCCTCTATGTCTCTTTTCATGTAGTCCAGGGAGGTACGTCTCAGGTCATTCACACCAGCATGGACAATGACTGAGTCATATTTGTACTTGCCTTGGAGTGACCTGAGTGCTTGTGTTATGTGGCGGATCCTAGCGCCCGACAGGCAGCTCACCGTGACCTTCTCCTTGTTCAGCCTGGTGAGCGGGACGTCAGTGTGCCTGACGATAGAGTCACCTATTACAAGTGTAGCAGGTGTGTTGCTTAGCCTTAAGGGCTGTGACTGTTCGGCACACTGGCTTTGTGAGCTATGTGTTGCACGTGTTTTGTTTTGGGGTAGCGGTTGCTTGGGTGTCTGCTTTGGGGGTCTCTGCTGCTTAGGCAGATTTTTATTTAGAGCCTCCGAGTATGTTTTTGTGTGTTTATGTGTTTGGTTTGCTGTCGTGGTAGGTCTATGTGAGACTGGAATTGTAGTGAGTGTGGTTTCCTTCTCCTCCTGACTGGTTACGCCAGTACTGAGTTGAGAGAGCTTAGCCTCCAGTTTGGCTATATGGTTGCATCTCTCACATGTGTTGGAATTTGTTGGGAGGAGGAGAGGGTTGTCTTTGTACATGAGGCAGTTGTGACATTGCCTCAAGATTCCCAGATTCACCAGCTGGACCGGAAACAAGAAACAAAATACAGGAATTCTGAAATCCAAAAGTACTATAACAAAAAGCAATGATTTACTTTGGTTATTCCTAATACACGTATTAGCAGAACCAGCAATACAAACAGCAGACTGTGATAGGAAAGGAAAATATATTAAAATATTCTGAGCCGAAGATTAATTATACTGACTAGCAAATGTTTGAAATTTAAATTAGTGATAAAAATGAAAATATACTGATTAGCTGCCTCAGATCAACAAGTTAATTGCATAAATTACCAAGAAAAAAACTGATTATTGACCTTAGCATAAAGTTCTAAATGCATGTACTTGTCTGTCAGTCTATCTGATCTTCAAAATGTGTCCTCTATGTTTTGAAAAAAAACAAAAAATGTGTCCTCTACAATAAATATTGCTTTTTAAATCAGTTATTGTAGAGTTGTATATCCTGTAACTATCAAACAGATCTGAATGAAATTCATTGAATGAGAAGTGAACTAGAAGACTCTGATGTCTTTTATCACAGATTACAACATTCAGTTATTTTTTCTTAACATGGTTATGTTGCTGTCTCAGTACAAAAAGTGTTTGCCATTGTTTCTGGTAAATACAATTCATGGAAATGTTTTTCAATGGAGAACCTATCAGTAACCACTAGATGGCACTGCTGTCTTTACCAAACAGAGTCAAAATCTGCTACAGCAGGTGCACATAATGAAAAAATCCCATTTCTCTGTGCTGCTCTGGAAACAGCAGGAATGCTTCTGATATTCATGAAAATTTTCTGTGACAATGAAATACAATAATTATCACCACAGTAGCTCAGCGGCCATACTAAAAAAGTTTGTAAGGAATTACATTTGTAGATTTCGAGGAAGAAGAACTATTTCAAAGGGTGGAACTTTTGTACATGATGGGTTTGTCTGTCTTTGAATAATTTTTAACCCCTCAGTGCCACTGCCGTTGGGTAATTTTTAACTTATTAGTGTCTTGTGTATAAAACTACTTTATAAACATTTGCATGCAAACTTATTTTCTAAACATGAATGCCATGGGTTCACATGAGAAAATTACTAAGCTTCTTGTATTTACCCTTCATGAATAATGTCTTATGAATGAAGCTCTGTGTTTTAATTTCTTTGCACGTTACAAAGGACACTGACAGTTCCTGTAGTGGAAGGAGTTTCATCAAAAGATGATAACCGCATTCTTGTGGCATCAACTGTTTGAATATCATGTTGATGAAACATTAAAATTGCTTCTTTTCTTCTTCTAAAGGAAATTGTCTGTTTTATGAGGCTTCATGCATTTTTTTTTTCTTCATAAATGTTCTACTGTACTGTAGTCTTTTGGTTATGTAGTGGGTGGGGTAAAGCCATGGCTATGATGCGGGTGACCCAAGTTTGATTAGCAGCTCGAGTGACTAACTTGAAGGCAGGGGAGGATGGGGAGTGCATATCCTGGTGTTTGGGCAGGGGAGGATGGGTTTGTTAGGGGGAGGATGGGCAGTGCCTATCCTTGTGTTTGATCAGGGGAGGATAAGCAGCACCTATCCTTGTGTTTGGGTAGGGGATGATGGGTAGAGCTTATCCTGGTGTGTGTTGGAGGAGGGTGTTATTGTATCTTGATTGCCTGTTTCTGCTGCTTTGGTAGCATGTGATGGAGGTCACACATAGCACAACATGCAGTTGCCAGTCAAAAGGGACCTAGCTGGATATGGTAACTCCTGGCCTCACATGTGAAGGAGCATGCATGTGGAGTGTAGGCAGACCTAGCAATGATGTGGATGGGCATCTCACCACCAGTGGGGAAGTCAGGTTGCATATACACACAAAACACTTAACCACCTCTGATGCTTGTGTGAATGGCAGAGGTTCCCTGTAACAGACGTTCCTGAACAGATCTAGAGGCTGAATCCTCATCATCAGTCAGCCAGGTATGGGGTACTATTGGGGAAGCATGGTGGACAACAGTTTAGGAGGCAAAAAGATAGAACAAAAAAATATACTCTATTATTGCTTTATGGGAGTACTTTGCTCTTGTTTCTCTTTGAATCCCCCCCTCCCCAAATGCATATATTTGATCTTTTTTTCTTCCTTGTGTCTGCCAATCAGCTAGTTCTTGCTGCAATTGGGCTCATATGCTCCCATCACTGACAGTATGATCATTATTCAGGGAGTCATGACAGATTTGCCATTTTTTGCCCTTTACTCCCCCCTTAGCAGCTGATGTGCATGCTTGCAGACATGAGGGCCTACAATGTAATGTCTCTGAACATGCACACCTCTTTCTGTCTGTCTCCCTGTAGTAGAGGCCAGCATTGCATTGGGCTAGATCAGGTCCCTATTATTTTATCAAATGGTCACATTGTTTGTTAAAAAGCATTTCATCAGGAATGCCGTTCATCAAACTGTTCTGACTGAGATTGCATTACAGACGTGATCAGGAAATTTACCCTTTCTGCACTAGTGCAGTCTCAAAATTGGTTTATATAATTAGTGGGGGTGTGGGGTTCGATGAATGGCATTTCTGATCAAATGCTGTTCGACAATGTGGCTATTTGATGAAATAATATAGACCCAGCTAGATCCCATTGTGTGGCCAGGATGGGTGAGTTGGCATTAGTCACTTACTTCCACTCTCATCCATTGGCTCCTCCAGCACCCAGGTTGCTAGTCAATCCATTGTCATCTGGGTCACTTTTATGACTTTCCCAGCCCAGCATTTATTCTACTGTCTAGATAACTGTAAGGATGAATGTCAGTGACAGACAGTACATCACAGAGCAAAGTAGAAGGCTGGAGCAACAGCATAGGCTGGGCACTGCTTCCTGCATTTCTTCTTGAGAGATCCCATTGAATGCAATTAGATCAATGCACAGTTTAGGATAAAGTCACTTCAGAGTGTCACAGTTAGACATGAAAACAAAGATGTAATGTATTGTTATGTTTAAGGACAAAGTCATAAAATCAAGTGGAAAAAAGTGGAATGATGTAAGGCTTAAACAGTGATCTTCTACAAAGTCCAGTATCGTAGCTTCAAGAATTTGTTTTTTCCGCCTCCACAGTCTTTATAGCATGTTCTGATGGCTGGCCCAACCCTGAGAGAAAAGGTTTTGATGGGATGCTCCGAAATTTTCTACTACAGACAGGTCTTAAACTTTCTCTTATTCATTAGTGTTATATGAGGACATTTTTTTATTTATGTACATAAGCCACAAACCTTTGCAATACGGTATTCCACTCAAAACTGGTAACCAACTCTTCATGCTGCTTGTTCCTTCATCCACTCATTTGAAGTATTTATGTACATAAACTAAGGTTTGCCTTATAAATTTTAGAGGAATCAAACTTTATTACCAATTTTGAAATTATTTCATAGCTAGTGGTGTTAGGACACAGGAGCAGAACAATTTTGCAGACCGATACCTGTTAATGCAGAAAGTCAGTTGAATCAATGCATCTGTCTCTACTGCATGCTGTTGCTATCATTGTGCCTTTACTCAAAGTGTTTCTTTCCTGTGCACCATGGAAGAATGCTTACAAAGTGATATGACTATTTTTTTCACTTAAATATCATGCACAGCTTTCTGAATGACATCACGTTCCTCAGCATCTCAGACTCAGTTTTTATTGCTTCTGTGTTGCTGTTGCTGCATCTGGTACTGAGAAGCAGTGAGTCAAGAAATGTATGACGGATATACCAAGGATATAGCCAATGTTTCCATGACCCCATGGAGTTAAAACTGCCAGAGAGATCTGATAAGTCTGTGGGCTTGTCTTGGTGTTATGTATCACACATTGCAGCAGGAATACCACAATGAAGTTCCTAGCCTGTATCACTAATACCCTTACTAAATCCTAACGTAAGCGGGGAATTCTTCCATTCACCTTGGCAAGGCATAAAACCCCATGGGCAGGAATCTGTTGGACATCTGCTCTGAGTATAGCTGAACACCTGTACCACTTAGGGGGTTATCAGAGAACAAGATAACACTAGCAGTGAGGTCACAGTTAAAACACAGCGCTAGATGACATTAGCTGTGATGTCACAGTTACATCATACCTCACAGCTAATGCCATTTAGTGCTGTGTTTTAACGGTAAACTCACATTTTTAAATGACTGCTCCTATATAACCCATGTCATGTGTCATGACATGAGTGTAGCTAGGCATACACTATGGTGTACAGATTAATATTTAAGGGAAATAACATTTTGCCCAGTACAAGAGCACTAAATGTCCCAACTACAAACACACAAATGAAATTAAAATGCTAAAAGTGAGCTACTAAATAAGATCACATTGTCCAATGAGCGTGTTATGTTACCAGCTATCTAATTAAAGGCTGCTAATGTAATGATTTTAATCTACACAATGCATCTTTAATTCTGTATTTTGGATCTACAACTTAGGAAAATAGGGCAGTTTAATTGGGAGAGGTGCCATCACAGGAGTTCACAGGAGACTGGTGTACAAATCAGAACTTTTCAGCTACTAATCCAAGGAGGGAGAAACAGCTTGCAAGTGGCTACACAGTTCCAAAAGTTGTAATTGTACCCCTATATGGCACAAGTGAACCAGTGCAGAATGGCATCTGTAGTGTGTCACTAGTACCACTTGGCACAAGTGCAGTTATTACCCTGATATCCTGCTTCTAGACTTCTTCATACAGATATGGTGACATGCTTTCCCTAATCCAGGCATGCTGACATTGCCCCCCCCCCCCAATCAGGCATGGTAACACCACCCCAATATGAGTTTAAGGGGCCTTTTACAACTATTCCCCCTACCTCAAAGAGTGCAGAAACTGGTATTTATAGCAAGAATGTTTTTGCAGCTCCATATCCTGATGAACATTTCTGCAGATCAGGTCTGTCAAGCAACTGTTAACAAATCATTGTAGGGATAACATGCCTGCTATTAACACCTCTCTCAGTCTATGATATGCAAGTCAGTACAATACAACAGTGATACTAGGTTTGGGCAAAAAGTGCCATTAGCTGGTCCCGATATTATATTTTCTTTATCCATAATAAGTGGCTAATGCTGTTCTATTGTATTGAAAGTGTCATTTCTGGTTCTCATGTAAAATAGCAGTGATTTGTATGTGTTGACTTCTCTGTCCGTGAACCATAATAATGATTTGCCATATTTTTCATGGAGGGTAAAATCTGAAATGAGTTATTCTCACTTTTCAGTCCAAAAGAAGGAGCCAGCACAATGTGGTTGAGAAACAATATTTTAATCAATAAAATGTAAAAAAAAAACAGACCGGTTTCGGCAATAATAACAATGCTTTCCTCAGTGTAAAGAGAGATTTTACAAAAATCCATATTTATTACAAAATGAGAGAAGCAACTCAAATTGATTGGCTGGTCATAATTGTTCATTAAGACCAGGTGGGAACAAGCCACTTAGCCTAATCATCCATCTTTTTTCTTTCTGATTCTGTATAATATGCCAGCCGATCTTATTTCCTTTATCCCCCTGTATAATGTCAATAACTGTAAACCTAAAGGTTGCAGTGGGATGTATTAATACATGTTTATAAAGAGCATTGCTCATTCTTTTATGTTTGATGTCACTCAAATGTTCCCCAATGCGATGTCTGCCCAATATAGAATGCCTGACACAAGCAGGTTGCTAGATAGATTACCCAATCACTAGAACAATTTGTGAAGAATCTAATGTCAAAAACCCTGCCAGTATTTCAGTTAGTAAATTGTTTGTTTTTTTTCCATTCTGGCACAATGAACACAATGTCCACACAGAAAACATCCAAAAAGAAGTCCCCCTGTTAGGCCAGACTGATGTAACATATTAGAATCAGATGTCCCATGTTTAGGTTGTGTCTTTCGGCTTTTCCCGGTTAGGGGTCGCCACAGCGGAACTCCGGTCCGCTAATGATTGGTAGTTGATTTTTACATGCCGAGTTACCAGCCCTGATGCACAACCTTCAACGAAGATGTCCCATGTTTATAATGATTGAAATGGGACCCTAATGTTTTGCCCTTTCTATATCCAAAAAGACATCTATCTTGAAGCATGTTAGCCAGTCTGTCATCTGATATCAAAATATTCCAATTATGTTGAACTACCTGAGAGAGTACATGGGTATTCCGTCTATACATAGTTGTCAACCTGATGGGTGATGAGTCCTGGGTGGTCTTGTCCTTATATGTCAAAAGATCTTTCCTGTCTAGAGATGAAACCTCCCGACACACTATGGTAACCATACCTGACTTGTAGCCCCTGGTTTTAAATCTTTTAACCATATCCTGCCTGTAGTGTTCATATTTGTTAGGATCAGAACAGATGCGCTTGATTCTAAGGAATTGTGACTTTGGGATATTACGCATAATATGGGGTGGATGATGACTGGAAGCATGTAACAATGAATTATATTGAGGGGTATTTACGGAATACCTGGGTATCTAAGGTATCGTCAGTATTCCTTGTGATCAAAACATCTAAAAAGGTGATTTGATTCAAGTCATGGTTACACGTGAACTGAATACCCCATTTATTACTGTTAATGTAGTCCATAAACTCCTGTAGGTAAGCAACATCCGCTTTGCAAACTAACAGTCGTCCAAATAACGACACCAGATATCCATCTCAGACAGGTATAAATTGTGGAGTGGCTCATAGATTAGTTGCTCCTCTATGTATGCCATAAATAAATCAGCATAAATGGGGGCAAAAGATGCCCCCATGGCCGTCCCACGAGTCTGCCAGAAACAATTATCTTTATAGTAAAAGACATTTTTAGTTAGCACATGTTCTGTTAATCCAATAAGAAAAGTATTAAAACCCGGTGGGTACATTTCAGAAATTGTCAACGAATATTCAATGGCTTGAAGCCCAGCCCACTGAGATATATTAGTATACAGGGCTGACATGTCTAGTGTACATAAAGACCACCCTGGTTCAATCTGATTGTCAGCTATAATTTGGAGGAACTCAGTCGTATCTTGGATACGAGCTCTAACATGTTTAAGTAATGGATGAAAATATTGTGTTAGATATACAGACGGTGGTTCAGTGAGTAAGCCACGACCAGACACAATTGGTCTATCAGGGGGATCAGAAATGGATTTATGGATTTTTGGGTAATAAATAAAGATACTGTGTCTGAGGATCGGATACCATTAAATGTTTAGAGACAGTATCAGATATGATCCCCTCCTCCACTGCCAAATTAATGAAAGTGTCAATTTGTTGTGTGAATGTACTCATAGGATCCAATGGCACGGGCATGTAATATAGCCTGTTGTTCAACTGTCTAAAGGCTTCACTATCATATTTCTCCCAATCCATAACAACAGTAGCACCCCCTTTATCAGCTGGCAGAATGACACTATTCTTGTTAGACCTCAGTTCCTGTAGGGCTAGTTGCTGAATGCCCCGATAATATAGATGTAGATCTTTGAGTACTTTGTTCATAAATGTTTTGGACTACTGGATGTGTGGGTGGCATAAAGTTGGATTTCTGAAAATGAAAAGATTTGTCAGCTGAAACATTATCATGTTGTCCAAAAAAATAATTTTAAATTCAATGTACAACAAAAGGCACTAATATCAGCAGCAAAAATCTTCAGCCACAAAAAATGCAGGGACAAAATTAAGACCTTTATTCAAAAAATCCATTTCAGTGGGTGTAAGAGAATATGAAGAAATATTCAAAACATTCGACATTCACTTATTTGTTGCTCATTAATTGTAGAAATGTCTCTACATTTGGAATGTCCATGTTTACGCCCTGCCCTGTGCTTGTTGCCCCTAAAGGGATGTCTGTGTGGCTACGTTTAGGTGTGGGTGAGGTCATAGAATGTGGTGCTTCAGAGTCAGTCATGGAAGAAGACTCTTCCCCTGATGTCCACCCAAATACCATAGTTGTTTTTTTTTAAATGGACCTAGGTCACTTCCTTTTGTCCCACTATTCGTGAATTTAACATTTTTCTGTGGTCCAAAAGGTCTACCTCGGTCATAATCTGTCTGGTCCCTGTTAAACTTGTGTATCTTCCTTTCCCTCATTTGTTTTTCTAATGTCAGTAACTCTTGACTTAGTTGTTGAAGGCAAGTTTGATAATTAGCTTGTCCCTCAAAGGTTTGGTGTCCTCACATAATTTCGTTACTTCAAGCAAACCCTGGTCAATAGATCGATTGTAATATGAGGCCAAAGCTTCTACAAAGCCCATAGAGGCTTGTTGTTGTACAGAGCACCATTGTTGGCCTAGATCCTGATCAACCATGGGCACCAGCGGTTGAATCCGGACCCAAAGGCCCCTGGGACAAATGCTTTTGGCTAAATAAGCCTTAAATAAATGAAGGTGCCAAACATTGGTCCTAAGGGACTTCATGCTTCTTGATAATCTGGAAAACACCTCATTACAATTGGGCACATCTAGGTTATAAGATTGCTGAAGTGGGTTGCCTGATGTACCTAACCTAAAGATACCAATGTCATCACGATCAGAGGAAAATCCCCTTAAAAGTTGGGCTTAACTCCATCCTGAACAAATATAAGGACTATATGTTCCAAAAAATAGGGCAAGTTAAACCATATAAGTAAAAAATATATAGGACAGTAAATGTGTATAAGACTAGATCAAATACTAATTACAAATAGCCCAACTCATAAAATGTAGCATATAATTGGACTAATGACCATTAAATCGGACCTGCGACTGACCCACACACAGAAAGAGCCAACCTTAAACCCAAACAAATTGGCTATAAACCAACATTATTAATGCTGTGCTGCATCCAATTTAAATGCACATAAGAAGTCAAATATAGATGATAATAATAGCCACCTCATCCAGGATAGTGAATGCCAAAAAAAGGTGTGATAAACCACTGAATGAAAGGTTTATACTGTTTATATAAACCAAATAGGGTGATGCTATGTACCTCTGAATTTAAATCAATAATACAAACCAATACACACAGTACAATAATAGCCTCTACTTAACAAGGACCTAATATCAGGTCCCAAAACCAATTACAAGTCCGTATCCAATAATAAGTAGTGCTACGCATCTCTGTAATATTCAAATGGGTGGATCCATACAAATAGGCTTCAGAAAACTCCACCTATGACAATAACTTATATGTGCAATACAGGACAATATCAGCCACAGTGAAAATGATATGGCAAAGCCACATATAGTTAACTGAAAACAAAATCTGAATAGGGGACTCCGATCGAGTGTGCACAGTGGAGGGTCCATATATAGAAATATATAAAATTAAAATGAAAGTCTTATAACACAGATTCCATCCATTAAACCCTCTCAGAAATAAAGTGTTCACTAAATAATGCAATAAATCAGTATTAATCCAATTCTAATATGGCCTAGCCAGCCACAGTGGCAACTATATAACAATTATCTAGTTAGGTACATATGATATTATTGTAATGCCCAAAAAAAGACATTATTAATTCTGATATGGCCTAACCAGCCACCAATGCAATGTTCAAAATGGGTATGATCCCAGAGGACTAATTATCACCTGCAAAAAAAGGGCAACTCACACAAAGTGTGACAGGAAATGACTGGTAGTGAGCAATGTCACATAAAGTGAGCTCCAAACTAAAAATAATAATGTCCCTACGCAAATATGTGACCTGTGAAACAATCTATAGTGGGGCAAATCCGGTTGGACAGCTGTTATGCAACCTTTTCCCTAATCTCAGGCATTCCAGTAACACAGTGTCATTTGTAACTTTATAAATATGGATCGACCAACCCCCCCTACAATATGCTTGTAAAAAACAGAATAAAGGTTTACCAATTCCTACCTTTTCCTTATAAGCTCTATTTTCAGTGTACTCAATCAGTCTGATAAATATGTTTTTAGTTAGGCCAGCCAGCATTCTGCCTTTATATAGAGCTTAAAACATAGAATTTAAGGGTGCCTAATAGGATACACTCAACAAATAGTATGACTTCACCTTCCTCTGTCAGTATACTTCCTCCATCTTGATTGAAAATACCTAACTTGCAGTGCCAGAAGTTCATGTCCTTTTCTACAGAATCACCTATGATCTGTTGGCTTATCTTTAATCTTTCATGTTGTGAGTATGCCTACATCACTCCTCACCTGTTTCAGATTGTGTCTGATTTGTGAAAAGACCTTCCATCTGTCAGTCCTAAGCAGAAGTGTAGTTGTACAATATCACTGAACTAACTCACAATTACTGTTGGGGGAAAGTTTAGCTCTGTGATCCTTGTATCAAGATGAGCAAAGATAGTTTGTTGCTGCAAGTATGAAAATGACACACTCACTTCAGATATTCTGTCAGATTGTCTCCATCTAGTCACATACTTGTCTACTGTTCATAGGTTCATAGGTTCATACTAGGCTATCTGCCCTAGGGCATTTATAAGCCTAGCCAGAGTGTGTTTGGCTTTCGCCACCCATTTTAAATTAATTTTGCTATGCCCTTTTTTGAGGTTAGTATACTGTGCCTCTGTCTAACAGTGACACAGAAGTGATACCCGGGGTAAACCTACGATCTCCCATCCACTCATCAAGATTCCTCTTGAAGAGAGTCAATGAGGGACTTTGCCTAACCTGGACTGGGATTTTATTCCAGAGTGAAGGGAGCCTCTGGGTTATGAATCTGTTTCTCCAGCATGTCCTATTTATTTCAGTGCTGAGGTTCAAGTCTCTCGAGCGCGTAGCTCGATAGGATTTGGATTTTCTGAGGTGCAGCATGTCCATTAATTCTGGGTTGGACATGGCTTTATACATCAGGCACAGATCGCCTCTGAGCAGGCGGTATGCCACTGAATAGAGCTGGAGTTTCTTTAACCGGGCAGCATATGGCATCTGTTTGAGCCCTATGATCCTCTTGGTGAGGTACTTTTGGGGTCTTTCCAGTTGCTGCAGGTGTCTGGTAAGGTACATCCCAAAAGGGGCATTGTACTCAATTATGGGCCTGATGAGGGATGAGTAAAGAGGCACGATGACCTCCCCTGATCTAGATGTGAATCCCTTCATGATTAGGTGGGCTATATAAAATGTTTTTCTAACCACTTTGGCCATGTGGTTGTCAAATGAGAGATTGCTATCAACTTGGGTCCCCAGGTCCCTAATTACTTCTTCTGTACTTAATGGATTACCACCTATGTGGTAATTTGTGGGCACTTTGTTTTTGCCAAAGGGGATGACTATACACTTTTTGGCTTTTAGCTTGAGGCCATGGCTCTGGCACCAGTTGTCTGTTTCTATGAGGCCCTTTTGGAGGATGCTTGTGTCGGCTGGAGAGTCGATTATGGCACCCAGTTTGCAGTCATCTGCGAATTTAGTCAGCCACAGTCCTTCCATGTTGGCCTGTACCTCCGAGAAATATATACTGAACAAGACAGGTCCCAGGACTGAGCCTTGGGGGAACGCCACTTGTAACTGGTTTGGAGTCTGACATGGCTCCAGCAATTCTAACCATGTGGGTTCTGTCCTTGAGCCAGTTTGCAACCCATCTAGTGACATAGGGGTTTATATTTAAGTTGGTGAGCTTATCTATAATGCCCGAGTGGGGTATTGTATCGAAGGCTTTTGTGAGGTCCAGGTAGGCTGTGTGGACCACTTTCCCCTTGTCAATGGCCTTGGTGACTGTTTCAAAGAAATCAACCAGGTTTAAGAGGCAGGATCTGCCCTTAACAAAGCCGAACTGGGTAGGATCCAGTTTCTGTAGGTCCCCAATATCTTTATTTATGAGGTCCATGATGATCCTTTCCATAGCTTTGCAGACCAAGCTAGTCAGGCTTATGGGGCGATAGTTTCCAGGATCTGTTGAGGCACCACCTTTGTGGAGAGGGACCACTGTTGCTGTACGCCACTCTTTGGGTACATATCCTGTAGTAAGGCTGAGATTGAACAGTAGTTTTATGTTTGGGTTTAGCTCTTCTTGGAGTCCATGTAGGATGCAGCCCAGGACACCGTCTGGTCCCATTGATGCTGTGTTTTTTGCTTTGGAGAGGGCAGCTCTTACCTGAGCATTTGAGATGTCAGGGGGGCAGCACTCTGCTGGGACAAATATTTGCCCTTTTGGTGTGGAGGGGGGGGGGTTTGCTCTGAACCTGTCAGCTAGGATGTTGGCAATGTCTGTGGGTTCGGTGTATTTTTTGTCATTTTGGACTAATTCTGAGCATATCTGGGAATTCCCACCCAGGTTCCTAACATAACTAAAGAAAGACTTGTGATTACCCTTAGTGTCCTGTGCAATTTTTCTCTCGAAGTTGGCCTTAGACGATTTTATGAGTGCCCGTAGTTTTTTGCTAATACTGATCAGAGATGCCTTCCCTTTTTGGGATTTTGCTCTATCATGTAGTAGCTTCCTCCTTCTATTGTATAGTTTGTTTATGGCTGGGGTCCACCAGACAGGATGCCTGCCTTTGGAGGATTGGGTCTTGGTTTTATTTGGGATTGCATGATCCATGCATTCCTGAAGGTGTTCATAGAATGAGTTTATAAAGGATTCTGCGGTCTGGGCCATATTTTTCACAGGCCTGGGGGGCTTTGAAGGATTCCACCTCGGTTTTGAGGAGTTTGAAATTTGCTTTAGAGAAGTTTTTCACTGTGGTTTTCAGGGCAGGGGGTGGAGTCGGGATGTGAATATCCAGTGAGATTAGTTTATGGCCTGATCTTACCAGTGAGGGATACACTTCTGGTCTGGAGCATAGAGTCCCCATGTTGGTGATGATCAGGTCCAGTATGTTTTCCCCTCTTGTGGGAGTGGTAACAAGTTGTTCCATAGCATTTGAGTTTATACATTCTAGGAACCTTTGGGCTAGGGTGTTGGAGCTAGAGTAATGCTCCCAGTCTATGTTTGGGTAGTTGAAGTTGCCCAATATAATGGTGTTTGGAGAGACCTTCATATTTTCCAGTGTTCTCAGGAAGGCCGAGTGGGGTTCCTGGGTTTGGGAGTGTGGTCTGTAGCAGGCTATAAACTGGAAGGCAGTTTTACCCACTGTTAGTTGCACATGGATAGTCTCTGATGCTTCGTGCTGTGCCACCAACCTGGAGGTGTGGGTATCTTTGACGAATATTGATACTCCCTCCTTTTGTAGTACGGTCCAAGTTTTGGGGCGGAAAGCATGGTATGAGGTATAACCTGGTAGTGCTGGGGTGCTCTCGGGAGCCTTGAACCAGGTTTCTGTTACTGCACAGATATCGATGTTCTCCATGCTAAGGAGAGTTTCGAGTGCATGCATCTTGAGGTTTAGACTTCTGGCATTGAGTAGCATTACTCTTAGTTTCTTATCCCTTGTGATACCTATGGAGGTGGGTTTGTCTTTTGAGCCTTGCCTAAAAAAGGCACTATGGGGGTAGCAAGAGCCTTTGCCAATATCCGGAAGCCCAGGGGTGATAGGTGCAAGCCGTCCCTAGCGAAGCATCGTGGCTTGTCGAGCATGTCATCCCAGGCTGACAGGCATTGGATCCCCTTTGAATGACACCAATACTTAAGCCAGTTGTTGAAATTGATCATCTTGTCTTCATATTGTGGCATCATTCTTGGTGAGGGTAAGATGCTACTCAAGGTCAGGGTCATACCGGCCTGGGCTACATGCTCAGAGAGCTCCTCTATGTCTCTTTTCATGTAGTCCAGGGAGGTACGTCTCAGGTCATTCACACCAGCATGGGCAATGACTGAGTCATATTTGTACTTGCCTTGGAGTGACCTGAGTGCTTGTGTTATGTGGTGGATCCTAGTGCCCGACAGGCAGCTCACCGTGACCTTCTCCTTGTTCAGCCTGGTGAGCGGGACGTCAGTGTGCCTGACGATAGAGTCACCTATTACAAGTGTATCAGGTGTGTTGTTTAGCCTTAAGGGCTGTGACTGTTTGGCACACTGGCTTTGTGAGCTATGTGTTGCACGAGTTTTGTTTTGGGGTAGCGGTTGCTTGGGTGTCTGCTTTGGAGGTTTCTGCTGCTTAGGCAGATTTTTATTTAGAGGCTCTGAGTATGTTTTTGTGTGTTTATGTGTTTGGTTTGCTGTCGTGGTAGGTCTATGTGAGATTGGAATTGTAGTGAGTGTGGTTTCCTTCTCCTCCTAACTGGTTTCGCCAGTACTGAGTTGAGAGAGCTTAGCCTCCAGTATGGCTATATGGTTGCATCTCTCACATGTGTTGGAATTTGTTGGGAGGAGGAGAGGGTTATCTGTGTACATGAGGCAGTTGTAACATTGCCTCAAGATTCCGAGATTCACCAGCTGGACCGGAGAGGAGATTGACAACTGACCTTTGGACATGCTAGAATAGTATTGGGAATTCCTTTATAATTGAAAAAAAGGGCCAATGGGGAACGAGGTACTCAAGGGGAGTTTGTGAGGGTGTAGTGCTTTTAATATTTTAGTGCTGACTTATATAATGTTTATTTATTTATTTTTATATAATGTTTATTTATTATTATATAATGTTTATTTATTTATTTTTGTTGAAGGGCTTAGCTACTCAGTATGTGTCCATCATAATGTTGGTTTGAAAAGCATATGTCCTTTTTTTCTAGGTGATTTTTGCCCCAGTGACTGCTGATCATCAAGCTTCTCTTCCATCGGACAGAGACCATTGTTCTTCTGCTCAGGAGAGTCCACCCAAAGAAGTGGCAAAAGCTATGAGAGGAGGACTGTCATTCAGGTAGCCACAAGGGTATTTTATGCTGTCACTTTTTTATTGGCAATGAGAGCATTTAGATAGCCTAACCCCATCCACTGGGTGGGGGACATGAGAATGGCATGACCACAATGGCCAACAATGCCTCCCCTTGAGGGTGCGCACTTTTACACACTTGTTATAACATCCATGATCTAGCAGTGTCTCGGTCAGTCTAACAACTGCATCCACCAGGCAGCCCTTCTGCATTGCTACCCCCTCCTACAGCCGATAGAGTCCGTGTGTGTGGCTAGTTCCACTGCTCCCCCCTCCAAAGGATGGGCCTGTCCATCCTCCCTACCAGTGCTATTTAGTGCCAGAGCTGCTACTCAATCTCAGGTCAAATAGGCACTAGTCTTGGCTTTATCTCTGTCCCAGGGACACTATATAAACTAATTGCCCTTCATCTCTCTTTCTTCTCCATGAAGTTTTATTCTATTCCAGCTGAAAAAAATAAAAGATGATCCAACATCCCGCATTTATAACTGTGAAGGCTGCCAGCTAGCCAGCTAGAATTTTGTAAGTAATCCAATGCCATTTGTAAATATTAATATGATCCACAGGCTTGCCTTACAAATGTAAGAGAACTATATGTTAAGATTAAACTATACGTTATGTGCTGAGCTTCAAAAATGTAACCAAAGTGAACTCTGCTGGAGAAGAGCAAAAATGTATATGGACTATATGCCTGTGCAAATGTATGTTTTCATAGCAGAAGTTGGGACATACAGAGTTAACTTGCAAACTTCGATAAAATAAATAAAGAATTTTACGAGTGTGTTTACCAGAACTAGAATACAGAATGTCTGCAGCTGGAAATTCTTTCTGTTGTTTGAGACATAGATAATTATAGGTTTCAAGGATAAAAGTATTTAACAGTTTTATGATTCCCAGTTCTAGGCAAGCTTCTAAGAGATAAGTTTTCTTGACACTAAGGTGCTAACTTTCAGGTTTCTGTTGGCCTGGAAACTATAGGCAGAGGTGACAAGAATGATGTAATCTTAGATAACCCAGCAGCAGGAATGTTTGATAATAATTTAAGAACTATCTCAGAGAGAAAGTCAGTGCATTTTGTATTTTGTTCTGGACCTGTAAACATCTCTTCAGCACTTCTCATCTATATCTGCCTTGCTCTGTAAGTAAGTTATTTAGGTACAGTGATTTCCCTTAGAGACATATATGAATATAATAAGCTTAGCTTAGATGTTTTCTGTATTTATGTCAGACTGTCCTGCAATGTTGTTTTAAAATATTTCTTGTGATTCTGAACTCTGCTGCCACTGTGTTGAGTTAATGAGCATTTTCTTGTACTTTTATTATTTACTATTTAATATATTTAAACCTTTTAATTGTGGCTGGTTTTGTGTAGAGATATTTTAGCTCTTAGAGTACTTGCCTATGTATTTGGAAACCTGTCTAAAACAAACATGATTGCAGCTTAAGTCACAGCTGCATCAGAGAATAGCAACCAGAAGGACGATCAGACTGGCTGTGGAGATGTACAACTCTCAGAAAATGGACAGCTCAACCTTTCCACAGAGGTCTTAAAAATCCATCTGGGGTTAAAGAGACTTGAGTTGGAGGCCAAGTATTTAGAAATGGAAGCAGCAGAGAAACCAAGACATCTGGAAGCTGTGGAGAAGGAGAGGCAGAGGCAACATGAAAAGGAGATGCTGACTCTTCACCAGAGTCATGGAGGTAATGAGGAAGGGAGTAACCAGACCCCAGAAGCAACAATGGTCAGTAAATTTCTCCCACAATTTACAGAGGGGGATAATTATGATAGTTTCATTCATATGTTTGAGAGGGTATGTAAACAGTATAATGTTGACCAAGGGCTCTGAGTATGGTTCCTGACCCCCTTACTCCATGGTAAAGCTATAACTGTTATGTCCAAACTGTCTAATAATGACTTTTTAAATTATAATGCTGTAAAAAATTGTTTGCTAGACTTTTTTAAGCTAACACCTGAAGCTTATAGGAAAACATTTTGTGAGCATAGACTCAAGGCAGATGAAAGTTTGTGTGAATATGTTGCTGAACTGAGCACTTATTTTCATAGATGAGTGAGTGGGTATCAGGCCACCACTTTTGAAGGGCTGGCAGACCTTTTGGTGAGGGAACAAGCCCTTAGCACTTTGCCTGAGGACATGAGGATCTGGTTAGCTGATAGACAATGCCTTACTGTAGATGAGTTGTGGAAGAAGGGAGAACTCTACCTAGCAAGCAGGGCATCCCTGCACAGGAAAGAGACACCCAGTGCTGTTCTTGGTTCTAAGGGAACTCATGATGGGCAGCCCAGACTGCCCCAACAAAATCTGCCAGTAGCAGGGGAAGCCACTAGTCCAGGTACATGTCCAGGACATAGGGTTAAATGTTTTAAATGCAATCTTGGGGCCATGTAGCATATAGATGTCCATAGAGGCAAGTTGGGAAACAAAAGGTGGGAGAGCCAGTAAGTGGGAATGACAAAATGCCAACAGTAGGTTGTCTTGAGACAACAAGGGTACCAAACTACCACCCTGCAGATGTCGATAGGGAAGGATTTTGATAATGCAGTACCATCTATTCATGCAGTTACACACAGTCAGGCTTGGAGACAAGCATGTGGGTCTAGTAGCCTGGAGGAGACCCAGACAGACCACACACTTGCAGCTAAGACTGGTGAGGTGGTTACTTCAGGGAGGGAGCTACTCTGTAGCAGTGAGACTGAAGGTGAGCCACAGCAGAGTGACTACAAGTGCTGAGTTGAGTAGTAGTACTCAGGCTGACAGTGAGGCACTGCTGTCAGAGGATACCAGACTTCCTGTGGAAGGGGAGCTGGGAAAGTTACAAAGAAAGAGTTAAGGCAGGCTCAGCTCTCAGACCCTACATTACAAGGCCCAAGAGAGGTGGCTAGCGAGGCACCTGATTTTCAAGGGAAAGGGGAATCTGTATACTGGGACAAAAATTACTGTATAGAGAGTGGACCCCTGAGGGAGGGCTAGAGGGTGAGAGAATACATCAGTCAGTAGTGCCCAGAGCCTACTGTCTGTCACTTCTAGCCATAGCCCATGATATTCCCTTTGCATATCATATGGGCATAAAACAAACAAAGAGACATTTTATGCAGAACCTTTATTAGCCTGGGATTTCCAGAGATGTAACAGTGTACTGCTGGACCTGTGAGCATTGCCAAAAGGTAGGCAAGGCAGGAGACAAGGTGAAAGCTCCTTTGATGCCTTTGCCTGTGATTGAGGAGCCATTTCAAAGGGTAGCTGTGGATATTGTGGCACCTCTGAGTACCCCAAGTTCCACAGGGAAAAAGCATATCCTAGTAGTAGTAGATTATGCTATGAGATACCCTGAGGCAGTGGTGCTGTCCTTCATCGAGGCAGAAAAGGTGGCAAATGCTTTGTTAGATATTTTCAGCAGGGTAGGTTTCCCAAAAGAAATACTGACCAACAGAGGTGCCAATTTCATGTCAGACCTGCTGACTTGTCTGTGGAAGTATTGTGGGGTGAAGCACTTAAAGACCACCTCCTACCATCCCCAAACTAATGGTCTTGTTGAGAGGTTACACTCTACATTCAAGATGATGCTATGGGCATTTTCAGATCAGTTTAAGAGGGAGTGGGACAAATATTTGCCCCATCTGTTGTTTGCTTACAGAGAGGTAGCCCAGGAATCCACAGGTTTTTCACCCTTTGAGTTGCTGTATGGGCATAGGGTGAGGGGGCCTCTAGATTTAATTTGAGATGAGTGGGAGGGTGAGTGTGAATCCCACAAGATGTCTGTTCTGGCATATTTCCTAAACCTCAGGACAAGGCTCATGGAACTCATGGGCTTGGCCCAGGAGAGCCTGACAGAAGCCCAACAGCAGAAAAAGGTCTGGTATGATAAGAATGCTTGAGCTAGAGAGTATGCTGTATGGCAGCAGGTAATGGTTCTTGTTTCTATCAGACACAACAAGCTGCAAGCAGCTTGGGAGGTACCTTACAAGGTGGTAAGCAAGGTCAGTGATGTTAACTACATGATGGAACTGCTAGGCAGGGGGCAGGGCACAAATTGTACCATGTTAACATGATGAAAGCTTATCATGATATGGAGGTCCTTGTGCTGAGTATTTGCAGTGGATGGCATGAGGAGCCTGAGGGGTATCTGGTGACTGATCTCCTAGGTAAGGCTCAGACTGACACCTCAGTGGAAGGGGTAGCAATGTCCCAGCAGCTATCCCCTACCCAGGTTCCAGAAATCTGATCAGTGTTACAGGAGTTTGGGAATATGTTCACTGGGAAACCAAGGTGTACCCACCTGGTGCAGCACCATGTGGCTAGAGAACCCCAAAGGCCTATTAGGCAGGCATCATATAGGGTGCCTGAGAGAGACAAATGACTCTGAGGGAGGAGATAAGGAAATGTTGGAACTAGGGGTAATTCAGGAGTCCAGCAGTCCCTGGCCTCCCTAGTGGTGCTGGTACCAAAGAAGGATGGCAGCACCAGGTTCTGTGTGGACTACAGGAAATTAAATAGTCACGCAGAGTCAGATGCTTATCCCATGCCTAGGACAGATGAAGCCCTAGAGCAGCTGGGTGGGGCTAAGTATTTTACCACCATTGAGCTTACCAAGGGTTGCTAGCAGGTGCCCTTGACTCCCAGTGCTAGAGAGAGGTCAGCCTTTGTGACTCCTATTTGGCTTGTATGAGTTCACAAAGATGCCCTTTGGGATGTAAAATGCCCCAGTGACTTTCCAGAGGCTGTTAGATCATATCCTAGCAGGAGCAGTAGATTTTGCCCTTGCTTATCTAGATGATGTTGCCATCTACAGCCATTCCTGGCAGGAGCACCTTCAGCATGTCAGGGTGGTGCTGGAAAGACCACAGAGGGCAGGGTTGACCATTAAGTCCAGCAAATGTCAGGTGGGTATGGCAGAGGTCTCCTACCTGAGACATAGAGTGGGGAGTGGTAAGATTAAGCCAGAACCAGCCAAAGTTGAAGCCATTCAGTTATGGCCAGTGCCTGTTACCAAAAAGCAGGTGAGGGCATTTTTAGGGATAAAAGTGTACTACAGAAAGTTTTTCCCCAGTTATAGTACTATAGCTGCTCCCCTCACAGACCTGATAAGTAAAAACAGGCCAGATAAGGTAATGTGGACCCCAGCATGTGAGCAGGCATTCCAGAAGCTTAAATGAGCTTTGGGAGGACCACCTGTATTAGCCAGTCCAGATTGCAGCAAATAATTTGTTGTGCAGGTGGATACTTCAAACTATGGAGTGGGGGCTGTATTTAGCCAGATTTCTTCAGAGGGAGAAGAGCACCCAGTGGTTTATCTCAATTGTAGGCTCCAACCCAGGGAGGAATGCTATGGAGCTGTAGAAAAGGAATGTCTAGCCATAGTGTGGCACAGCAGAAACTTCAGCCTTATCTGTATGGAAGAAAATTCACTGTAGTTACAGATCACAATCCCCTAACATGTTACATTGAGCCAGCCAGCAAAATGCCAAGTCGCTAAGGTGGAACCTAGGGTTGCAAGCATATGATATGACAGTGAGATGCGGTTAGCCATGCCAACGCAGATCAGCTTTCAAGACAGGGAATGGGGTAAGCTATTTCCAGATAGGCTCAATCCTCTCAAGCAATGTTTCTCAAGGGTCACTTGAAAAACTAGCTTGAGTTTTCAAGGGAGGAGAATTGTGAAGGCTGACAGCCAGCTAGCTAGAATTTTGTAAATAATCCTATGTCATTTGTAAATATTAATATGATCCACAGGCTTACCTTACAAATGTAAGAGAACTATATGTTATGATTAAACTATATGTTATGTGCTGAGCTTCAAAAATGTAACCATAGTGCACTGTGCTGGAGAAGAACAAAAATGTGTATGGACTATATGCCTGTGCAAATTATGTTTTCATAGCAGAAGTTGGGACATACAGAGTTAACTTGCAAACTCTGAGAAAATAAATAAAGAATTTTACGAGTGTGTTTACCAGAACTAGAATACAGAATGTCTGCAGCTGGAAATTCTTTCTATTGTTTGAGACAGAGATAATTATAGGTTTCAAGGGTAAAAGTATTTAACAGTTTTATGATTCCCAGTTCCAAGCAAGCTTCTAAGAGATAAGTATTCTTGACACTGAGGTGCTAACTTTTAGGTTTCTGTTGGCCTGGAAACTATAGACAGAGGTGACAAGGATGATGTAATCTGAGATAACCCAGCAGCAGAAATGCTTTATAATAATTTAAGAACTATCTCAGAGAGAAAGTCAGTGCATTTTGTATTTTGTTCTGGACCTGTAAACATCTCTTCAGCACTTCTCATCTATATCTGCTTTGTTCTGTAAGTAAGTTATTTAGGTACAGTGATTTCCCTTAGAGATAGGTAGGAATATAATAAGATTAGCTTAGATGTTTTCTGTATTTATGTGAGACTGTCCTGCAATGTTGTTTTAAAATATTTCCTGTGATTCTGAACTTTGCTGCCACTGTGTTGAGTTAATGAGTATTGTCTTGTGCTTTTATTATTTATTATTAAATATATTTAAACCTTTTAAATGTGTCTGGTATTGTGTAGAGATATTTAAGCTCTTAGCCTACTTGCATATGTGGTTGGTGATACTGTATAGGTCATTCCAATAGCCTTGCTGCTGATCACACTTACCATCTGTTAACAGTAACATTGCACAGTAGAATTGGACACTCTTTGGTAAGGGCCTTTATAGTAGCTGATAAAGGTGTTTGATGGCAGGTGGTACTACCATATAGTCTGGGCAGAATGGGGCATAACTAGTGAACCTGTGCCACCCATCCCCAGGAGTGTATGTGTGTTTGTATATAAATCAAATCTCAAAGTGTGTGTGTGTGTGTGTGTGTGTGTGTGTGTGTTTGTGTGTGTGTGTGTGTGTGTGTGTGTGTGTGTGTGTGTGTGTGTCTGTGTGTGTGTGTGTGTGTGTGTGTGTGTGTGTGTGTGTGTGTGTGTGTGTGTGTCTATGTGTGTGTGTGCGTATGTGTGTCAGCTACTAGAGCAGGGGCATGAAACACTGGTTGGACAGAGAGGGTGGTGGAGGTTTTGGCTTGACCACTCAGTTGAGATCTTAACCCTATAGCTGTGCCAGTGGGGAGTCTTATTGGGGATCTGGAATGGTGGGAGAAACCAGCCCCAGACTGACTGTCATCTGTGTGTGCACTTAAGGGAAATTGTACTTTACTGTGTGTGTACTTGTCATCCTCCCAGTGTGCACATTCCTCACTGGTGTTAGTGGTGAGGATTGAAGCTCCTTGATTATTGGGCCAGTGCACGGGCGTCACAATAACCAATACTATTTTTGCCCTTTGTAGATTTTTTTATCAAAATTTTCCTCAGATTTGCTATCCCTGCATATAACTCATTGGCACCATATCTTTCTCATACTTATTTAATATTATTTAATTATTTTTTGATATAAATGCAGTACTGAACACTACCGTCACCATCAGTTTTATTTATTTATTGGCCTAAGTAAGTTCTACCATGCTCATAGCTTGTATCAGGGAAGACCTAATAGTAGTGTTTTTAGTGACAGTGGGAGACTTCCTGAGAAAACTGGAAAACTTCCTTACCATACAGGTAGGAAACAGAGTACAAAGGATGAGTCCAGAATCCAGATAAAATCACCTTAGCTAGCAGATCTAGGAGACTCCCTGTCTGATACCTTCCCTGTGGGAGGAATAAAGACAACTTCTTAAAGTTTCAAGTAGTTTATTCAGTTAAGTAGGTTGATGGATGAGTGTTTTTGCTCAGGAGACAGTGAGCTGCTTATTGCTGAAGGTTACTATAATTGCCCAAATCCCAATAAATAGATGTAATGAAAATATAGAATGGAGCTTGAGAAACAAAGCTGGAATTATAATTTCAAATAATGATCTGCATTCCATAATAAAGTAATTTCCTTTGACTAGGACATAAATGTTTTATATTAGCTAATCCAGACTGTACTAACATTGTTTGTATGTGTGTGTGTGTGTGTGTGTGTGTGTGTGTGTGTGTATTGGGGGGTGGCTAAGAGAGTTAAACTGAATTAAAAAATGTAGATGAAATTGCATCACCTTCTGAGATTTCTTTTCTGTTAACTAAATAAATGATTGCTTTGTAATTGACTGAAGCTAGATTTACTGAGAATGGAGTCACCAGATCCAACCTGCTGATTCTTTTCAATGATCTAAAGTTGTCTCTCCAAATAAAATTGTCAATGTAACTTTAAATATCTATCAACCTAAACCGGGGGGAAGGGGGTGTCAGTACAGTTGTTAAATTCATATTCTGCATTGCAATAAATGTTTAAAAATAAGAACACATATGACAAACAGACATACAGTAAGAACAAAAGAAGAGGAATATTTTTAACTCATAAAATAATATACACAGGTGTAGTACTACAGGAAAATAGGCCAGATAATACTATAAAGTAATTTGTGAATGTGAGAGTTTGAGTGGGTAACCAGTGATGATGGCACTATTTTAGTATCCTTTTCTTTAATAAAGGACAATGAAGGACAGGCCGTTTTGTTTTAGACAATTGTTGTTGCAAGGCTGTGGTTATATGTGAGGGCAAACTTTTCAGAAATATACATTTTTCTTTTCATAGTCATTTGCTGTCTGTCCAGCACTCTTTTCTAATAAAAGCAGCAAGAAAAGGATATGTTTGGTTAGTACACAATATGAGTAATATGCTAACTCTACCAAATGACCACAAAGTGTGATTGCTTCTTCTCAAAACAGAGTAACAAATGGGTTGTAAATTAAAAGTACTACAGTTCACACCTTATTTCAGTACCTACCAGAATAAGACTCACTTTTGCAGTTAAGGAACTTCTATTTCAAATGTAATTTTAGGATTCTGCAAATTTTTATACAGTTTCACTAGATAAACAGACATATTAATGAAGACTTGAATGTTTACCTCATTAGTGGAAAACAACCTGCCATCAATGTTTAGTTCAAACTTTAGCCATTCACTTACTCTGTTTACATACATAACACTGAAAAGATATAAGTAAGGCTATTTTTTTTTTTTTTTTGCTGTTTCATAGTGTTCGGAGCATGTATGCAACCTAATGATGGGTCAGTCTGTCCTTCATCATACATACTCCAAGTCCATGGTATGCACTCACTACTCTAAATGGTAGTTATACTTAACATCATAAAGGTTGATTTATGTGAGTGTGAGGTACTTTTTTACTGTTCTGTACTACCCTACCGAAAATATGGGTGGAAAGACAGAAAATGTTTCATGAAGCAACCATATTTTTTTTGTTTGTTTTCTACAGTTAGTGTTGAACGGTGGCATTGGGGAAAATAAGAGTGGAGACAGAAGGAGTTTGCAAATTCTGAAATATTATAAGATCTTTGAAAATGAACACTAGACATTAACATTAGACATGAAAACAAGTGACCTTAAATGGCAGGATGAGCTATTTTGCATTCTTTTCATTTTCCAGAACTATGTAGGAAAGTGGTAGTTATTTTTTAACCAGATGCCACTGTTTGTTAAATTTAATAAATCATATGCAATGCCAGTGGGGAGACATCATTAGAAATTTATGGTCAAACATATTACTAAATAGGTGGTATTTCATAATCTTAAAATATTTATTTAGAAAATAAAACTGATGAGGGGATAATGGAGAAATACATTATATACCGATGGATACAACAGAATAAACTGTAAGTTAGTAAGTATAGTAAAGGTGATCAGATTTAGGAAACAGATGGCACATAAGATAAGGTAAATGAATTAAATCAATTCATTCAAAAAAAAGGAAATCAATCAGTGCTGAATTAACAATATTAAAAGCAGAGTTAAATAATCTTATCCAACAAAAGACTGAGCAACTTTGTTTTAAATGTGACTTTGTTGCTAAAGGAAAAGGTGGAGGCAGGTCCTCTTTTTAGGTGCTTTAGCAATGGGTGAAATACTAAGAGAAGGGGCAATGGTGGGAAATATTAAGAAAGCAATTTTGGCAGTTACATTAGTGTATAATTTGTAAAACAATGCATTGTGATAGAAAAGGCAGGACAGAGTTGTCACTATTATCTAGATGATTACAAGAAAAGTGCCATGAATGCTAAATACAATCCAGTATAAAGTACTTCTGGATTACAAAGTTTGGGAGTTTTCTTCTTAGATGGCATACAAATTTATACTAATTCCAGTATTAATTGAGTTTATATAATCATGAGAGACGTAAGTTATTCACATTTAAGGAGGAGGAGGAAGCAGTCAGATTACAGCTTTTAAACCATAAAATGTTAATGAAACCATGTAGAACATAATGGAATGATACATAGAATAGCTGATGGAGTGATGGGTATAGATTTTTAAATGGATTTAAGTATGCTTCAGGAACCTTTTCCATTTTAACTTGGTTTTGATTGAAATGAGGACAGCTTTTGATTCAGTATCTCATAACTTCTTCTTTTACAAGGGTCTACTATAAATGCTCTTGACACACTTGCATGCTGCCTCTGGCTCAAAAAGGCAAGTGCTGTAACTGTGACTAGCTCAATCTTACTTAACTACTCAGCCCTACTGCACTGTATAGCCCAACAATAGCTCCAACTCTGACCCTAAAACTGCCACCAATTCCTAACCTGAGTCCTTGATCTGTAACCCTAAAATTCCACTCCCACTCCCTAAACCTAAAATAGTTGGTTGCTCCCTAATCCTAGAACTCCAACCTCCTCTTCCTAATACTAAATTTCCTGATTGCTCCCTAACCTTAAACTCCTTTCCCACTCCCTTACCTAAAACACTTCTGCCTCTCCCTAAGCTATTCCTAAAATTCTTGTCCCACTCCTTAATCCTAAAATCTCCCTCTCCTTAACCTAAATCCCCTTCCCAATCACTTCCCTAATTTACACTACCACCTCTTCCACTCCCTTCCTACATCCATGATACTTAACTTACTCAAACTTCAGTAATGTCTGGGTAGAGTGTGGAAGCTACCTTCCAGAGCACATATTTGAGCTAAAGTGTATGCAGCAGTCTAATAAAATGGGCTGGATGTATTTATTCTGAAGAAGACCTGTATTGATTGAAAGTGCTTAATTATTAAAAGGTTTAATTTCAAGTACACACAAGTTTAAATTTCATTTCTTCCTCGTTTTTTTTTTTTCAGTGGCGTTTTATACCTGTACGAGCTACAAGATGCTTGAATCCCTGGCTCTGAGACAATGTTCCTCAAGTGCTGGGGGTCTGTGTGCTTGTAGTAGAACCATGTTACAAGCACAAGGAGTGTGGTAAGATGTAAACAAATGTTTCTAGTCATTGCCTTGATGGAATTATTGGTACATACTCTTGCTCCATAAATTTAATTTTTATGACTTTTTATCTTTGTTATCTTACTGCTTTGTATTAAGCCTATTTCCACTATCTCCACTGAACATAACTCCATCTAAGCAGTTTATTTTGTGTAAAGTCAAAAAGTCAGTGTCTAAAGGACAGTGCAACTTGAATTAATGGAACAATGAGAAAAAGAGATAAAAGAAGAGAGGAAGGGAAAAGATGCTGTGATACAGAGGAAGGAAAAGAAAGTGAACTTATGAGAAAAGAGGGAAATAGGGCTGATAAAGGGTGCCAGGATAGGATATGTTCAGGAAGTCAGCTATTATAGAGGAAAGGTTTCTAAGTGACGGAGGATTAGACAAGTGGGATTACGTTTATAGCTATCTACTTGATTATTCATGAGATAGCAATTGCCTCATGTACACAGACAACGCTCTCCTCTTACCTTCCAACACTCAGACTTGTGAGAGATGCACTTTTATATTCAAATTGGAAGCCACACACTCTCCAGCCAAGACAGGAATAGCTGGTCAAGAAGAGAAGGTCAACACCTGAACCACACCACATGGAACACATAGCACTCCAGAACACACACCAGCACTGCCTTCACATAAAAACAACACAAACCACACACCCACCTTCGCAGAGGCTCTCAATAAAAATCTACCCAAACAGCAGAGACCTCCAAGGCAGAAATGCACCTGACCACCAAAACACAATACTAATCACGAGACACATAACTCTCCTAAGCAGTGTGCCATGCAACCAAAGCCCCTAAAGCAAAACAGCATGCCCAACACACTGGTCATAGGTGACTCGATAGTGAGGCACACTGATTTCCCGCTCACTAGGTTGAATAAGGAGAAAGTAACAGTTAGCTACCTGTCAGGTGCCAGGATCCACCACATAATGCATGCACTCAGGTCTCTCAACAACAGGTACAAATATGACTCTGTCATTCTACATGTGGGTGTGAATGACCTGAGACTTACCTCCATGTACTACATGAAAAGAGACATAGAGGAGCTTTCGGATTATGTAGCCCAGGTGGGTATGACCCTAGCCCTGAGTAGCCTCCTACCATCACCCAGAATGATACCACAGTACAAGCAGAAAATTATTGATTTCAACAATTGGCTAAGTTTCTGGTGTCATTCTAAGGGGATCCAGTATCTGTCTGCCTGGGATGACATGGTTGACCGACCTCAATGCTTTGCCAGAGATGGCCTGCATCTGTCACCCCTGGGCTTCCGGATACTGGCCAAGGCTCTCATCACCCTTCTAGTGCCTTTTTCAGGTGGTGCTCCAAAGACCAAATTACCACCATAACAGCTACAAATAAATGCAATCTGAGGGTCACGCTGCTCAACGCTAGAATTCTAAATCTCAAAATGCACCCACTCAAAGCACTCCTTAAAATGGAGAACATCAACATTTGTGCTGTAACAGAGACCTGGTTCAAGGCAGCAGAAAGCACCCCTGCACTACCAGGCTATAACTCATTCCACATCTTTCGGCCCCAGAACTTGGACCGAAGCTGCAAAGGCAGTGGTGTTTCCATAGTCATAAAGGATGCGCACACCTCCAGACTTGTAGCCCAACATAACACATCAGAGATACTCCAGGTGCAGCTAACATTGGGTAAGACAGTGATTCAGGTCATAGCCTGTGATAGGTCCCAAACCATGCCCCAAGACTCACACTCCATGTTCCTAAGCACCCTGGAGAATATTAGGGTCCAACCTAACACTCTCATACTGGGCGACTTCAACTACCCCTCCATTAACTGGGAAAACTACTCATGTACCAATACACGTGCCCAATGTTTCCTGGAATTCATTAATTCCAATTCCCTGGACCAGCTTGTTCTTACCCCCACTAGAGGTAGAAACATCCTTGACCTGGTCATTACTAATATGGGCGACCGTTGCTCTACACCAATAGTCAACTCCTCCCTGGTTAGATCTGACCACAAACTAATCACCTTGGAAATCCACATCCCCCCACCCCCACACAAAGGTAACCACCATGAAAAACTTCTGCAAAGCTAACTTTGGGCTCCTAAAAACAGAGGTGGCTAACTTCACAGCATCCATGCAAATGGAGAATAGTTGCATGACCACCAAATCATACACCAATGCACTGTACGAACATGTACACAAATGCATGGGTCTCACCATACCCAATAGAACCAAGACACCCTCCTCCAAAAAAGGAAGCCATCCTGGTGGTCTCCTGCCATAAACAAACTCTACAACAGAAGGAGGAAACTGATGCAGAATAAGGTGAAGTCCCAAGACTGTAAAAACTCCCTTATCAGCCTCAACAAAAAGTTGAGATCCCTCATCTAGCTATGAAAACAGAATTGCAGCAGATAGTAAAGACAACCACAAGGCCTTCTGTAGTTATGTAAAGAATCTCCACGGCAATACCCAGATTTGCTCTGAGCTACTGCACAATGGTACCTTCTATACCTAGTCAAAAGATATTGCCAGTATACTGGCTGACAGATTCAGTGCCAGCTTTACCCCTCTATCCCCCCCAAAGGACCAATCACAATACCAGTAGATTGCGAGGCACCCAGTATTACTGCTGCACAGGTTAAAACAGCACTGTCCAAGGCCAAGAATATAGCTTCTATGTGACCTGACAATTTCCCTGGCAGTGTTCTACATGAACTACAGAGTGAACTGGCACCTCACCTGTGTGCCCTGTTTAATCACAGCCTCACTTCAGGTATGTCCCTATCTGAATGGCGCACTGCTACTTTCATCCCTCTCCACAAAGGAGGAGTGACTACAGACCCTGGGAACTATCGCCCCATTAGCCTGACGAGTCTGATATGCAAAGCTATGGAACGCATCATCATGGACCTAATAAACAAGGATATAGGGAATCTCCAAACTCTGGATCCTACACAGTTTGGTTTTGAGAAGGGTAGATCATGCCTGCTCAACCTGGTTGACTTCTTTGAGTCAGTCATCAGAGCTGTGGATGAAGACAAGGTGGTTCATACAGCCTACCTTGATCTGGCTAAGGCCTTTGATACCATTCCTCACTCAGGAATCATAGAAAAACTCAAAGCTAGGCATCAACCCCTATATCACTAGGTGGGGTGCAAACTTGCTGACAGATAGAACCCACAGTGTGAAAGTGGCTGACTCCAAGTCAGACTGCCAACCAGTCACGAGGGTTCGGTCCTGGGTCCTCTCCTGTTTGTTATCCACTTCTCTGATGTCCAGGGCAACACGAAGGGACTCTGGCTGACAAAGTTTGTAGATGATTGCAAGTTGGGAGCTATTATTAACTCCCCAAGTTATGATGACATCCTACAGAAAGGCCTCACTGTGACCAACAACTGGTATTAGAACCATGGCCTTAAGCTCAGTGCCAAAAATGTGTCGTCATCCCCTTTGGTAAAAACCTGGTTCCCATGAATTACCACATCAATGGTAGTCCATTGAGCACAGAAGGTGTTATAAGAGATCTGGGAACACAGGTTGACATCAACCTCTCTTTTGACCACCACATTGCCACTGTGGTTAGAAAGTCCTTCTATGTGGCACATCTCATTAATAAGGGTTTTGCATCCAGGAAGAAAGAGTTCACTGTCTGCCTCTACTCTTCCCTCATTAGGCCAATCGTCGAGTACAGTGCCCTATTTGGCATGTACCTCACCAGACACCTGCAACAACTGGAAAGGCCACAAAAGTACCTCACAAAGAGGATCCTAGGTCTTAAACACTTGTCCTATATGGACAGACTCAAAAAACTCCAACTATTCTCTGTCTCATATTGCCTACTTAGAGGCAATCTCTGCTCAACTTACAAAGCCATGTCTGACCCAGCTCTGTTAGAAATGCTACATCTAAAGAAATCCCAATCCCTCCACACTACACGCTACAGAGACCTCAACCTCATTACCACAATCAACAGAACATGCTGGAGGCACAGGTTCATAACCCAGAGACTGCCCATGCTATGGCATAGACTTCCCATACATGTCAAACAGAGCACCTCACTGGCCCTCTTCAAGAAAACTCTTGATGAGTGGATAGGAAATAGAAAATTCACCCCGAGGATCACTCCAGTGGCTCTACTCGACAGAGGCACTGGGAACTAAGGTCGGGTGGCACAATGCCAGGGTAATTCTATGGGCTGGGCTTGTAAAGGCTCCAGGGCGATTAGCCTAGTACACACCTATGAACCCATGAACCTATATATTTACCAAGAGGGGAACAGGAGTGGGGGCACCACATGAGGTAAGGAAAGAAGTGAAAAGAGAAGACACAGTAGACTGTAAACAATGTTAAGGGGGGGGGGCTTGAAATGGAGCCATAAGAAAAATGAATGTAGATGTGGAAAGGATGATTGATTTAATGCATGCAGATGAATTAGATAGATTGGCGGTAATATATTACTTGGAATGTAAACAGAGGCAGAAGGGAGTCTGTTTAGGGAAGTAAATGGGAAAAAGAACTTTGTGTACAGATAGGCAGGTGTTAGAACTAAAAGCAGAATGTAGACACATAAGAAGAGATGAGACTGATGGACAGGTATTATGAGAATCACAGACGTAGTCATATTAGAAAGGAGAAAAAAGCATTTAGCTTTCTTCTGGTGGCATTTATAAAGGATAAGGAATGTTTCTTATTTCTCTTTTAAAATACAGGTCCCCACTTTTTTGTTATTTTGCACTTTACGAATATCGTGTTTTGATGGTCTTGTCTAATTTTTCTGAGTGCACCAAGTAGATTGCACATAGATTAATTTTTTATCATATGTTTGATAACTAAGTGAAGAGTAAACTCAGTACTTATTAATTTTTTGTAGGAGAAATTATCATTTTACAGTAAGCATTTTCTGACAAAATATACTATGCATTAACAATGAAAGCATCTATGTATTTATAATGCAGGAATGTACCTTTTATTGTCTTTGAGTAAACAGGCAGTGAAAGATTTTGATATTCATAGCAAAAAGTGTGTAACCGCTGTCTACTTCAGGAGGAAATTACATCACATTCGTATAGTGCAGGTTTCAGCTGCCCTTAACTGACTAGGTTTCTATTGAAGTTGTTGTGTCTTTCGGCTTTTCCTGGTTAGGGGGTCACCACAGCGGAACTCCGGTCCGCTAATGATTGGCAGTTGATTTTTACGTTCTGAGTTGCCAGCCCTAACGCACAACCTTCAACGAAGGTGCGCCCATTCATGCATGTCTCCACGCAGAAGACGCTCTAGCTGAGAGTCAAACCAGTCAGCGTCTTACTGTGAGGCGACAACGCTACCGCAGCACCACCACCGCGGATACTATGTTTCTATTGTAACAGCTGAAAATGTAATTGTGATCCTTGAAATTATGAGGCCAGCAGTGTGCCTGTGGGGGAATATGTGCTACATATGAAGTTGACGTATTGTGAAGATAAGAAACCTTGAAGATTGTGTGTGTGTGTGTGAGTGTGTGTGTGTGTGTGTGTGTGTGTGTGTGTGTGTGTGTGTGTGTGTGTGTGTGTGTGTGAGTGTGTATGTGTGTAGTTGTCAGGGGTTTGGGGAGTGCAACTCCTTCATTAGGGGGTCAGGAGACCTTGTTTCCTCATAAAAATGATGTTATAGTATAACAATGCATTTTGCAACTCACCACTATATTGCCTAAAATCAATGTTTTTGTTTAATTACTGTAAGGCTTGGGCTACTGTGTTGGCCGAAGGAGCAGAAGAGGCAGAAGGCATGCCCGAATGCAGGTAAAGGCTAGGACTGTGATAGTGAGGGTTGGAACTTTGAATGTTGGCAGTATGACTGGTATAGGGAGAGAGAGCTAGCTGATATGATGGACCGAAGGAAGGTTGGTATATTGTGTGTGCAAGAATCCAGATGGAAGGGGAGCAAGGTTAGGTGTATCAGAGATGGGTTCAAATTGTTTTATCATGGTGTGGATGGGAGGAGAAATGGCGTAGGCATTATCCTGAAGGAACTAAGAGTGTTTTGGAGGTGAAAAGAGTGTCGGATAGAGTGATGTTTATGAAGCTGGAAATTGATGGTGTAATGATGAATGTTGTTAGTGCATATGCTCCACAAGTTCGGTGTGCGATGGATGAGAAAGAAAAATTTTGGAGTGAGTTGGATGAAGTGGTGATGACTGTACTCAAGGGTGAGAGACTGGTGATTAGATCAGATTTCAATGGGCATGTTGGTGAAGGGAACAGAGGGGATGAGGAAGTGATGGGTAGGTATGGTGTTAAGAAAGGAATGCAGAAGGTCAGATGGTAGTGGATTTTGCAAAAAGGATGGGCATGGCTGTGTTGAATACGTATTTTAACAAGAGGGAGGAGCATAGGGTGACATACAAGAGTGGAGGAAGATGCACACAGGTGGATTATATCTTATGTAGAAGGGCCAGTCTGAAGGAGATTGGAGACTGTAAAGTGGTGGCAGGGGAAAGTGTAGTTAGGCAGCACAGGATGGTGGTTTGTAGGATGACATTGGTGATGAAGAAGAGGAGGATGAGTGTGAGGGCAGCACCAAGGATCAAATGGTGGAAATTGAAAAATGATAATTGTGAGGTGATGTTCAGGGAAGAGTTAAGACAGCCACTGGGTGGCAGTGAAGAGTTACCGAATAGCTGGGTAACTACAGCAGAGCTAGTAAGAGAGATGGCTAGAAAGGTGCTTGGTGTGACATCTGGAAAGAGGAAGGAGGACAAGGAGACCTGGTGGTGGAATGAAGAAGTACAGGAGAGTATACAGAGAAAGAGGTTGGCGAAGAAGAAGTGGGATTGTCAGAGAGATGAAGAAAGTAGACAAGAGTATAAGGAGATGAGGTGCATGGTAAAGAGAGAGGTGGCGAAGGCTAAGGATAAGGCGTATGACGAGTTGTATAAAAGGTTGGACACTAAGGAGGGAGAAAAGGACCTGTACCTATTGGCTAGACAGAGGGACCAAGCTAGTAAAGATGTGTAGCAGGTAAGGGTGATAAAGGATAATGAGGGAAACGTACTCACAAACAAGGAGAGTGTGTTGAGCAGATGGAAAGAGTACTTTGAGGGGCTGATGAATGAAGAGAATGAGTGGGAGAGAAGGTTGGATGATGTGCGGATAGTGAATCATGAAGTGCAGTGGATTAGCAAGGAGGAAGTAAGGATAGCTATGAAGAGGATGAAGAATGGAAAGGCTGTTGGTCCAGATGACATACCTGTGGAAGCATGGAGGTGTTTAGGAGAAATGGCAGTGGAGTTTTTAACTAGATTGTTTAATGAAATCTTGGAAAGTGAGAGGATGCCTGAGGAATGGAGAAAAAGTGTTTTGGTACCGATTTTTAAGAATAAGGGTGATGTGCAGAGCTGTAGTAACTACAGAGGGATTAAATTGATCAGTCACAGCATGAAGTTATGGGAAAGAGTAGTGGAAGCTAGGTTAAGAAGGGAGGTGATGATTAGTGATCAGCAGTATGGTGTCATGCCAGGAAAGAGCACTACAGATTTGATGTCTGAGAGTGTTGATGGAGAAGTACAGAGGAGGTCAGAAAGAGGTGCATTGTGTCTTTGTGGACTTAAAGAAAGAATATGATAGGGTGCCTAGAGAGGAGTTGTGGCATTGTATGAGGAAGTCGGGAGTGTCAGAGAAGTATGTAAGATTGGTACATGATATGTACGAGGGTAGTGTGACAGCGGTGAGGTCTGTGGTGGGAGTGACGGATGTGTTTAAGGTGGAGGTGGGATTATATCAAGGTTCAGCTCTGAGCCCTTTCTTATTTGTAATGGTGATGGACAGGTTGACAGACGAGATCAGACAGGAGTCCCCGTGGACTATAATGTTTGCAGATGACATTGTGATCTGTAGTGAGAGTAGGGAACAGGTGGAGGAGACCCTGGAGAGGTGGAGATATACTCTAGAGAGAAGAGGAATGAAGGTCAGCAGGACTAAAACAGAATATATGTGTGTGAATGAGAGGGGGGGATAGAGGAATGGTGAGGATGCAGGGAATAGAGGTGGTGAAGGTGGATGAGTTTAAGTACTTGGGATCAACATTTCAGAGTAATGGTGAGTGTGGAAGAGAGGTGAAGAAGGGAGTACAGGCAGGATGGAGTGGGTGGAGAAGAGTGTCAGGAGTGATTTGTGTCAGACGAGTACCAGTAAGAGTGAAAGGGAAGGTCTACAAGAGGGTAGTGAGACCAGCTATGTTATATGGGTTGGAGTCAGTGGCATTGACAAAAAGGCAGGAGTCAGAGTTGAAGTTGTTAAGATTTGCACTGGGTGTGACAAGGATGGACAGGATTAGGAATAAGTGTATTAGAGGGTCAGCCCAGGTTGGAAGGTTTGGAGACAAAGCCAGAGAGACAAGATTACGTTGGTTTGGACATATGCTGAGGAGGGATGCTGAGTATATTAGGAAAAAGATGCTAAGGATGAAGCTGCCAGGTAACAGGAAAAGAGGTAGACCTAAGATAAGGTTTATGGATGTGATGAGAGAGGACATGCAGGTGGTTGGTGTGACAGAGCAAGATGCAGAGGACAGGAAGAAATGGAAACAGTTGATCTGCTGTGGCGACCCCTAACGGGAGAAGCTGAAAGAAGAAGAAGAAGACTGTGAGACTTATAGTAGTGGGTCTCACATTTATAATAAATGACCTACGTTTTAATCTTTTATTCAATATCAGTCTTTTCTTCATTTTTTAACTTTTATTTGGAGCAAGAATAAAAGAAAACAGCATTAGACCTACCAGTACAAGTTACCATTTGTTATTTCCTAAGAGATAACATTTTTTTCTACGGAAGTTGCAGCTATTGTATATTAATCTCATCAACAAACATTCTGATATATTTTTCATACAAGTGAAATGTAGATCATAGGATCATAGAATCATAGGTTTGTTGGAAGGCAAGTGAGTCCCAAGACCATTTGCACCTTGCAAATACACACCCTCATGGTGTACCCCACTTTTCAAAAAAGACAAAGCAGGATAGTCTTAAAGAGGCTAATGTATGGGTAGGCAGGTATCCTGCCAATCATCCATTTTAACTTGTAGAATGCGAGACTGTCCCTTTTTAACTTGCAAGATAAGTTTATTCCATATGGGGAGGAGTGTAGGCACTGTTTAATAAATTTCTCTCTCCAGTGCATTTTATTTATTTACTGACGGAGTCTTAAGTCTCTTGTTCTGGTATTAGAGCAGCTGTCTGACTTACAAAGATCCAAGAGATCAAGTACAATAGCATCCATAAATGAACAGAATGCAAGGCCTAGCACCCATGCACATCTCTTCAAGCTTTTTCTGCTAGCTCATGGACCTTAGGCCCACAATTTTGTTGTTTAGGAACCTCTGGGGCCTTTCTATTTGCTTAATGTGTCAAGAAAGGTAAATCCAAAATGGGGCACTGGGACACTGTACTCAGTAATTAGTTTTACTAGGCCTATATAAAGAAATATGATAACTTCTTTTGGCTTGGATGCAGGCCTCTCAACTGTCCTTATTTTGGAGGAATGTTCCTATTTTCAGACCTGATTTACCTACTGTATAGGATGTCCCTATTTTTCGTGGTACATCCCTATTTTCAGACGTGGTTTACCCCTTCACACCATTTTCTGAATAACCTCTTCATTACATGTGATTTTTGAAGCTGTCTAGTACACAGAAAACTACACCACATAATCATCATATTAGTGACAATTATTATTTAAGGAGACACACATCTGACATCTCCTTTTTTCTTAGGCAAAAATAAATGAACTTGTGTAGCAGAAATCTGCAATGCAGTTTATGAAAGTCTATAGAATTTACTCTGTGTCTGTTAATGTGCTTATATTTTCCCATCTTTTTTGTCACTTTCTCTCTTTTTTTGTAAAAATGTGTTTGTGAGTAGTATGCCGCATTCCTATGAGAAGCAGAAAGAGTTATATGCTATTTAGTGTTCATATTTTATGCTAATTACATACAGATTTTTAGCTGGATGTTCCTACTTTTCAAGGGCCTTTGTTCCTGTTTTCAATATCTGCAGGTTGAGTGGTATGGCTGAATGATATTCTTTTAAGTACTAGCTGTGCTAAAAAGAAGGATTTTTGGACTATTGCGGTTCCAAAATATCTGACTACATTATCATTTTATTGGCTATTTTCTACACTGATGGAGAGAGCTGTTTAATAAATGCGACAGTACTTTTTTGCATTTAAGTTTAGCCCTTTTTCTGTATACCACTTTTTTTACTAGGGTTAGTTCCCACAGCAATGAATTGATATTAGAAGGAAACTTGACAATAATGCCCACTTTGCAGTCATCTGCAAACCTAGTTAACCAAAGGTCCTGATTCCTGGTCTGGAGTTCTGAGATGTAGATGCCAAAAAGGAGGGGGTCCATGGACCATCCTATGGGGCACACCACCAGTTACCTTCATATTTTCCAAGGGGGTGCTTGACACCTTAACTATGTAAGTTCTATGCTTCAGCCAGTTGACTGTTCACATATGGATATACTTTTCAGGAATTTAGCTTATTTACAATGCCAGCATGAGGTATAGTGTCAAGTGCTTTGGCCAGATCGAAATAATTTGTATGAACAAAATGGCCTTTGTCTATAGCCTGTTTAATCTTCATGACAAAAATGAACTAAATTGAGTTTGCAGGATCTGCCTTTGACAAAGCCATACTGATGGAGTATAGTCTAATAAAGGTTTTGATATGATATTTTATGTTAACAGATACAATGCACTCCATGACTTTGAAATCATAATAATCAAGCTAATGGGTCTACAGCTTCCCAGGTCAGTGCTAGGACTGCCCTTGTGTAGAGAGGCATTATCACTGCAAGTCCCCCTAGTTTGGATGCAAATTCTGTAGCTCATTTTAAACAATTTCAGCATCTTTGGTGCCATTTATTAGGCACCGAGGCAAATTATCAGGGCCATCCCTATGGAAGTAATATTTTTGGTTTTAGATAGGGTCTTTAGTATGTGTACCTTTGTGATATTAAAAATATAAGGGATTTAGGAATTTGTTGAAATAAGTTTCACAGTTAAAGTTTGTACTAAATTTGTCACTAGCATATTTGCCATGTCAGCTGTATCTGAGTGGGTGGTGCAATTTTGGATAAATTCAGAGAACTGGTGTGTTTTATTTCTTAGTTTCCTAATGCAGCTAAAGAAGTACTCATAATTATTCTTGGTTTCAGCAGTTAATTTAATTTCATAATTTGCCTTACTAGCCCTGATAGTAGCTTTTAGTTCCTTACTGATATTCTTGATGTAAGCTTTAGTATGAAGAATTTTAATTTGTTATAGAATTTAAGAATTCTTTTCTCTTCCTATAGAGTTTATTTAAGCTGGTGGACCACCAGAGTGGTTTGTTGTTAAACATGCAATTATATTTGGCTCTGGTAGGGATAGTCAGGTCTAGGCATATATCTATGGGTGAACATAACTCCTTTGTATAAATGGCAGCTAAGCACTAGTTTTGGGTCTGATGTTACAAGTGAATTTGGATAACTCATCGTAGAGTCTGAGGAGGTTTGTCCATTTGATATCCTTGAAGTTAGAATTATTAACTGCATGGGTTTTATAGATATTTTAAAAGAGAAGGTTTTAAGTTTATGATCAAACTTAACCAGGGATATAGAAACTAGAGGGGGTGATACATGTAGTTGCTGTATTAGTTAGGATCACAGGCCATCTTACTGAGTGAGAGATACTTCCAAATTATGTATATGTTTGCACTTCTCACAGACTGAATTATTTATGTCAAGTAGCAGTTCATTGTCTGGGAGCATACAGCAGTTTCTACATTGCCTGTGAGTACCAAGTGCTATAAGGATGGGATAAGAAGGGGTACAAGTAGGTTTACTTTCCATTTTGTCCAGGGTGGATTTTGGACTTGGTTTTATGTTAGTGCTCAAGATACAGTGGTCATACCCTGGCTAGGTGTTGGGTGTAGAAGGTCAGATTTGGAGTTAGTTTTAAGTTAGTGTTCAGGATACAGTGGTCATACCCTGGCTAGGTGTTGGGCGTAGAAGGTCGGATTTGGAGTTAGTTTTAAGTTAGTGTTCAGGATACAGTGGTCATAGCCTGGCTAGGTGTTGGGTGTAGAATGAGAGTGAAGCCAAGTGAAGGCACAAATAATTCTGAGCGGCTAAGAATGGTTTAGTGCAGACAGACAGACACACACTATATGTGTACAAAACAGCTGGTACAATAAGTAACACATCAATAAGACTTCTGCTCAGTTGATAGCAATGCTATAACACTGAGGGGCACAGCACACAGTTTATAGCAATCCAGCACAAATGCACTCAACCTGCAGGCCATACCATAGCAACTTAGTGGTTGACTAGCAACTAATAGCAGCCTCATACAACTGAGCAAATCTTTTAGCAATGCAGATACAATAATGCTCAGTGAGCACATTAGCCAATGGACAAATACACACGTTTGTCCTGTCATTCAAAGTGTGACTACTGAAAGGCACTAACTAGTTACTGTTCAGCATCACCTATACAGGTGAAGTGAGGAGTGCTCTAGTACACAACCCAGCATAATAACAAAAAAATAAAATTGAAGTAACCAATCAAAATTCAGCTTTCTATTAGGTTAGCAGTACTTTGAACTCATAGGATAGCAGCAAATTACCCTGTTGCACAAAATAATCACTAGCAATGTTCCAATATGGCACATAAAAACTGTCAAACTAAGCTGTGCCCAGTTAGCAATAGGCTCTGAAATCGTAGTTTAGATTCATGGCTTAGCACTAATGCTAATAGTCACACTTATACAGACCGAAGCAAAATATTGTAAAACCTATAAAAGTCCATCAGTCACAATGCCATTAGGTGTATATCACCTTGTTTGCTTACAAGACCAGCAAACTGAGCTCACAAGTATTTAAATGCACAGTCTATAGGACAATGTAGCCTGTGCCTTCAAAACATGTGAAGCCTTTCTATACAGTGATGATTACTTCAGAGACCCTATACTAAATATGTGTTTTGAGAAAACTGTGGAAAAGTTTTGATATTTTGCATGTATGGATAATAAACCCAAATAATCTTTGTACAATAAAACAGTAAACATAATGTAAGACTTAACAAATAACTTTAACAAGAAAAGGTTTCAGTGGAAGCACACAAAAGTAGATGTCAGACTTATTGTAACACAATGTTGAAAGTTTAATGTAAAGCACAAACATAAAAATCTGGGAGAGAGAGAGAGACAGACAGAGACAAAATGAGAGAAAGTAACAACCTGGTTCTAGTAAATAATAAGTGAGTATTGTGTCTTTAAAATGTGTGCAGCAGTACGGGGTATGGGAACATTCCTACAGCAGTTAGTCGAATAAAATGTGTTAGCCAGGCACTGATTACCAATTAATGCTGTATAAAAGAAATAGTTTGGTGAGCTGGAATCAGGACATTTGTTCCTCAACTGGCGGTTCAGAAGAGGTGAGCTGGAAATTGCCCAGAAGGCATAGCAGAACAGCATGTGAAAGCTCAATTGAGACTTCCTTGGTAGTTATACTTGAAAGAATCATCTGGAGTAGGGAGCTGTGGCTGAGACCTGGTTGAGACCTACAGACTAGGGCTCTTATAGACAACCTATTCCTGTGACAGACTGTCCTATTGTTAATGAAAAGAAGCTGCATATACTGTTCAGTTTGTTTCAAGCCAATTGGGCTATTATTTTGACTTTCCTGTGACTTTGTGAAAAAAATACCCCTGTTTTATAGAAATCATGCCTCCATTGTCTCTGTGGACTAACACTAGTGGTGTGTTCATGGGCTGTTGGCCAGACACTTTTCATTTTACTGATCTTCACAGCAATGCTGCTGCCAAGTGCAAACCATATTTGGGCTACCATTTCCCTACAGCACTTGTCATGTCCCTGACATGATTTCATAGTGAACCAATCCATGGATGGCCTACCACAACTTGTGGAATCACAGATATGGATTGATCAAATGCTGGGGCAGCTGCAGTAGCAGTTAATTGTGCTGGCCGTTGTAGCTGCCAGCCCCAAGACTGTGCCTCTTATTTATTTTATATTTGTTTACTGGGATGGTCTGACTGGGACAGTGCCCATTTTCAGCAGAGACCCGGGGAGAAAAGCTCCAGCCTAAGCTTACATACAAAGTCATCACATCAAGTAATAGAAATTATAGACAAAAAAAATGAGTGTTAATGCATTTACAGGATAAAAATTAAAAAACAAAACAAAAATATATACCTAGTATCAAATAGAACAAGACTTTAAACACTTGAATATAGACAAATATATGGCTGAACTTATGTTTGTGGAGGAACATAACAGTGGTTAGGGAATTAAGTAGGGAGAATCACTTAGGCAAAGTAGTGCATAGTTCTGAAAAAAACTAACCAGGAAGGATGACCTGCAGTTCTACTTGGTGGCTTGTAATTACTCTGTTACCACAGAGAACTGGAGCTATTTAGACTGTGAAAAATCCTGTCATCCCAGCTGACAGCAGAGGCCAAGAAAAGGTATATATACATGAACGGAACTAATTACATGGACTATGAGAACCTCAAGAAAGAACTTTTGTCAGAGGCTGGTATAACCTGTTGTGTACAAGAAATAAAATTCTATAACTGCACTTTTAAAACTGATAAATCAATGGGAGCATTTTATATTTTACTATCAGGCTTTAAAGTATACTTTAAATCATGCATTTTTGCATGATTTAACATATACTTTAAAACCTGACAGTAACAGTAAATTGAAAGTGGTCAAAATGTTATTATTAGACAGGCTCAAAAGAAATTTGCCTAACAATATGAGACAGTGGGTATTGCAAAATGATCCCAATAACTCCGATAAACTAGTAAATGTGAGATGATGATTAGTTTGTAACAGCCCCTTCAAAACTGAATTGTCTTCTTCTAAGTCTAAAACTGCAGAAAGGAATGTGAGACTTCTGGTTATGGCATTCACCTATGGATGCAAAGTAAGCATCTCCTCCCCTGAGATCATCTATTTTATCAAGAGAATTCCTTTGGAACACCTTGATCAATAACAAGTTGATTATTTTCATTTTAGCCTTGGATGTTAAAATCCAAGAAAAGAATAAAAGGAGCTTAGAGATGGATCATTGTCAAATGGGGCCCTAGGCAGGGTAATGGATTGGGACCCCCCATGGAGACCCTCCCGCACACAGCACCTTCTCCCCCCACATACCCTCCACAGCAGCCTCAACCCCCACAGCAGCCATTCCAGTCTCCCATACTTGGCTATTTCTCCTCAGTTACTGTAAACATAGTTCAGATCTGTCAGTGTGCACACCCTTTTCTTTTTTGCTTCCATAATGATTACAGATATTTGGATTTAATTTAAAACTCTTATTTCAAATTTTGCAACACAAACACTGATGGCTATTTGCTAAGCAAAACAATACAGTCTCAGAATGAAAACAGACTTGGAATGAGTAACAGTAAACATCTCTGCCCTTGAAACCCACATTCATAGAAAATGCATATGGCTAAGTGGTGGATTAAGTTTACCTTTGGGCTGTTTTCAAACCATGGGCCCCTTGCATACATTTTAGGACCATGTATACATGCATGTGTTCCTTGACTCACCTTCCTGATTGCATTAAATTATGTTCCCGGTATAATACAGCACCACTTGTTAGAGTGTTTTGAAATTTGTAGTTTTGAACATTTTTCCAGTAAACAATGAAACAAAACATATGAACCAATAATGACAAAACTACCCAGTTAAGAGCATTTCAACCATAAGAGGCCACTCAAACTGTTATTACAATCCACCAATGTCAGTTAATATGCACACTCTCTGCAGAAGTAAAAGTCATCTGAATTATTCCACATTAAAGAGAACTGTATCTAATGAAGATCCCAAAGACATGCTGTAGGTGGATTGGACACTCTAAATTGGCCCTAGGTGTCAGTGCGTGCATGTGTGTGCCTTCTGTGGAAGGTTAGGTGCCGGGCTGGCAACTCAACACCGTAATACTCCACTGCCAATCATGAGCAGACAGGTGATCCGCTGTGGTGACCCCTAACCAGGAAAAGCCGAAAGAAGAAGAAGAAGAATCTAATGAAGAGGTAAACAACTTTGCACTTTAGTGTTTCATTTACAAATTCAGTGCCTGCTGCTCATGTAGACTAAATTGCCTATGTTACATTAACAAAAACAAACAAATATTGTGTGCTGGTAATATTACAATAGGGAATGGCTGGCAAACAAACAACAGTTTTATATATACTAGGCAGCTCATCCAAAGGAGGATACTCTCAGAAATGCAGCACCCCCGTACCCCCTTATACTGCACAGCAATGTCAGCAATCAATCTGTCTGTTGTGGGAAGAGAACCCACAACCTTCTGTACCAAAAAAGTGTGCTATCTGTTACACCACTGACACTGAACAACACAGCTTTGAACCTCTATTCATGACATTGACAATCTGTGATCTCCAGTGATTAACAACAATAAATAAATAAATGAAAAAAAAAAAAATTAAATAAAAATGAGACCTGACAGTTGATGTGGAGATATAAGGCACTTACCTGCCCACAACTATTAAGGTTCAAGGTTTGACTCTGAGCACAGTGTCACTTAACTAGACAGTGCCCTTAACTGGGTCATTTCATGTGTGCGAGCGTGCACGCACAAGCACACATGCAGACACACACACACACACACACACACACACACACACACACACACACACACACACACACACACACACACACACACCTCTGTTTTTTGTAAAGGAAAGAGCAGCTGAACACTCACCGGAATTTGCTGCATATATCCATCTGTATCTTCCATGATCCTCTCCCTTCTTCTACTTAAATATCCTGTGCAGGTTTAGATAATGTTAGGACAATGTTGTGAGGTAAGGAAGATCTCTCAAAGGGTCCTAATGCTTGTTGTTTCTTGTGGGCTTTTTTTTACTTACCAAAATATATATTTTTTTATTTTTATAGTGAAGCTGAGGCCCCCAAGCCAACACAGGCCCTAGGCAGCTGCCTAAGTCACCTAGTGCTGGATCCGCCTTTGAAGGAACTGCTACATCAAGAGAAAAAGAGTTTTCAAATGGACAGCACCTGTAATGAAAGTGCTAAAGCAAATAGTACTTGCGAAGGGGATTCATAGGTTCATAGGTAGGTACTAGGCTATCAGTCCTAGGGCCTATACAAGCCTAGCCAAAAAGGTACCCTGGCTTTCGCCACCCAAGAAAATTATTTTCCTGTGTCCCTGTTGAGCAGAGCCACAGAGGTGATCCCCGGGGTGAATTTCATATTTCCCATCCAATCATCAAGATTTTTCTTGGAGTGCTAATGAAGAGCTTTGTTTGATATAGATAGATAGTTTGTTCTAGAGTATGGGAAGTCTCTGGGACAGGAATCTATCCCTCCAGCATGTTCTGTTTATTGTGGTGACAAGGTTTAGGTCCCTAGAGCGTGTAGCTCATTGGGATTTCTTTACGTGGTGCATGTCCAACAGCTCTGGGTTTGACATAGCTTTGTATGTTAGGCAGAGATCGCCTCTGAGTAGGCGATATGCAACGGAGTAAAGCTGGAGTTTTTTGAGACGGTCTGTGAAGGGCGTCTGTTTGAGGCCGGTAATCCTCTTTGTGAGGTATTTCTGCAGCCTTTCCAGTTGTTGTAGATGTCTTGTGAGGTACATACCAAAAGGGGCATTGTACTCTATAATGGATCTAATGAGTGATGAATATAGGGGTAAAATGACCTCTTTTTTCCTGGATGAGAAACCTTTTGTGATGAGGTGTGCCACATAGAAAGATTTCCTGACTACTGTGGTGATGTGATTATCAAAGGAGATACACTTTCAAAAAATAAACACATGAACTTCACTTTTATAAAAATATATAAATTCAAACTAGTTAAAAACAACTTTCAACCATTTTATATAAGCACATAAAAATTTAAATAAAGATATAGTATTAAAACTCAAAGAAATAGATTCACGAGAAATTTTGAAACCAAAATTTCAACCTACACTCCCCATCTAGTGGCCAAAATATTAATAACAGCAAGTTGTTTTTAACTAGTTTGAATTTATATATTTTTATAAAAGTGAAGTTCATGTGTTTATTTTTTGAAAGTGGAAGTTGGCTATGTATATTTGATTCGGGAACTAGGTATGCCAACACTACATAATATATATTCATGAGATGTTTCTATTGGAAGATTTGAATTAATTGCCTACTTACTTTTACTATATAATTGGTCTTTATTTTATTGTTCGTTGTCTGAAGACGTCTGTGCATTAGATGAAAAACGTGTTGTGTTGCATCCGTTTTACGTGCTGTTTGAAAATAAACTGTTGATTTTTGTCTCGAGCTGTCTGGTGCATTGTTTCTCCTCGTGCAGTGTAGAGTCATATTTGTACTTGTTGTGGAGTGACCTGAGTGCATGCATTATGTGCTGGATCCTGGCACCCAACAGGCAGCTGACAGTAACATTCTCCTTGTTTAGCCTGGTGAGCGGGACATCAGTGTGCCTGACTATAGAGTCACCTATGGCTAGAGTGTTGGGTACGTTGTTAAGCCTTATGGGCTGTGGTTGAGTGGCACACTGAGTTTGTAGGCTGTGTGTCATTTGAGTTGTGTTTGGGGGTTGAGGTTGCATACGTTTCTGCTTTGGAGGTCTCTGTTGCTTGAGTAGATTTTTATTGAGAGCCTCCGTGAATGAAGTTGTGTGTTTTGTGTTGCTATGTGTGTGTTTTGGAGGTGTAGGTTTTGAGGGACTATGTGATGAGTGTGGTGTGGTGCAAGTGTTTACCTTCTCATCTTGACTGTTTAGTCCAGTCTTGGGTGAAGAGAGCTTTGCTTCTAGTTTGGCTATATAAGTGCATCTCTCACAGGTTGTAGTGTTGGGTGGTAGGAGGAGAGGGTTGTCTGTGTACATGAGGCAATTGCTGCATTGCCCCAAGATGCCCAGATTCATCAGGTAGACAGGAGAAAACATTGGGAGCTGACCCTTTGACATGCCTGGATAGGTGCTTATTTATTAAGTACTAAAAACTGTTTTTCTCTAGACAAGTGAGGAAAGTTGAGTGCTGTAGTAATTTGTAGCTTATTTAGTGCTTACAACAAGTTCTGAACAAGTGATGAGCTCAAAGAAACAGATTTGAGTGCTAAAATTAAAACACTAGCTAGTTCTAAGGGAAAATTTGAAGAGCAGACTTTATGGCGCCAGGAATAGTATAACCCTAGCTAAGTGGCGATGCATACAGTGTATTTATTTATTTATTTATTTATTTATTTTTTAATATAACAGTAGCAAATGAGCAAACTGATTTAAACAAATTAACCAATAAAAAGCTAAAAACTGATGCCCATTCCAGCAATCTTCGATCAGACAAGTTATAACTGCCCACTCCTGCCACTAGGGTGCAGGGGAACCTTCTCCAAAAAGATGGTCTGGATTAGTGCTCAAGTTATACAAACAAAGCTAGATTCAGCAGGTCTGAATTTAGTCTATGCTACAGCAAACAAGGCGTACCAATTTCAGAAGAATCAGTTCAAATAAGCAGGCACAATAAGCCTTTAACCAGAAACTCCCAGCTCAGAAGAGCAGAATCTGCCCTCTCCTCCTACAAGAGTGCAGACCACACCCTCTTAATGTAAAATAACTGGCCCGAAGCCCAAGTGCTTAAACCAGAACTAATACACTCTTAGAATAACAGACACTAAGCCTTCAATCAGCAACTCCCAACTTAGAAGGATGTAAGCTACCTGTCCTGCCACAACAGTGCAGACCACAAACCTTCTTAATGTTATACAACTGGTCTGAAACCCAAGTGCTTCAACCAAAGGCTTAGAATAACAGTTACAATTTAATCAGGCTACTAACAAGCAGTAATAAATGCAGCAGAATGAATGCAATAAAGTAAGAAGAAACACAAATACAGTAAAATCAGATGAATAAAGTGATTTTTTTATATAAAAATAGAAAATGAGCAAACTGATTTAAACAAATTACCCAATTAACCATTAAAAAGCTCAAAACTGAGCCCTGTTCCAGCAGTCTTCAATCAGACAAGTTCTAACTGCACACTCCTGCCACTAGGATGAAGGGGAACCTTCTCCAAAAAAGATGGCCTGGATTAGTGCTCAAGTTATACAAACAAAGCTAGACTCAGCATGCCTGAATCTAGTCTATGCTACAGCAAACAAGGCATACCACTTTCAGAAAGAAACAGTTCAAATAAGCAGGCACAATAATCCTTTAACCAGAAATTCCCAGCTCAGAAGGGCAGAATCTAACCTCTCCTCCCACAAGAGTGCAGACAACAAACCTTCTTAATGTAAAACAACTGGTCTGAAGCCCAAGTGCTTAAATCGAAAGGCTTAGAATAACAGTTACAATTTAATCAGGCTACTACCAAGCAGTAATAAATGCAGCAGAATAAATACAATTTAGTACTTTTAAGAAGAGGCAAAAGCAAAATAAAGTGCAATTTTGTTTTTTTTTTTTTTAGTAAAGTGCAAGGAGAGAGGAAGGAGGAGCAGAGGTTAAGAACCTAAGTGGGTTGGCCTTCTCAAATGTTCTCTCTGTATTAAGTAGAGTGAACACTAGACTGGGAGGGGTGTCCCAGATCAAATATACAGTAGGGGCGGGCAACTGAAAAGCAACCAACTATAGGGTAGGGGGAAAAAACTGTTTCAGGACAGACGAGAAACAGAACATTGCCAGAAAATATATAAAATAATTCAGTCAGGAAAATTAAGACAATGCAGAACTCTGAAAAGTTAAAATGCCAAGAAATATACTTATCAATCAGCGATATATTTCCAGATTGTTTGAGAATCACACCAGCCAGAACCCAGGAGTTTCCAACAGTGTATGCAAGAATTTACAAACAGAAACTATTTTTAAATCAGCAAGCCTTGAAACAATCAGATAACACAAAAGCTGTTAGACCAGTTTTATAAACTCCACCTCAGAAATAGGGGATAAGCAGTTTCAGGACAGATGAGAAACATAAAGGGAAAGTCACAGAATGTCTGAAGTTCAAAAGTTAGCTAAACTTTATTTGAAGGTGGTGTAGATTAATGAGCCTCTAATGGAGTATATCAAAAGAGAAAACAATAAATTGGGATGGGTGATCAGACATTAATGCAGCATGCTGAAGAGATCAGGGCTCTACAAAAGAACGAGATGAAGACTCAGATCAGAACGGCGGAACTGGAGGGCACTCGAGAAGAAATAAAGGAGTTGGTATCCTAACAGTGGGGTATATGTTTGTTTTACAGGTAGGCACTTGGATTTTTATTGGGTGATACAGTGATGCTCTCAGCTGAGTTTGTACTGAATTGGCAGATCCTGTTATAGATTGTCTAGGGTGATGGTGGTGTTTTTATTGGAGGCAGAAACAAACATGGAAAATCCATATTCAAGCTGAGAAAGGAGAACTCCTTTGCCAATGGCTGCTCTAGCTGATTGGGATAGAAAATGGGTGTTTTTTTGGCCTAGAAAAAAGAGGGAGTCCATATTCTCTCCTCACTCTGTCCACGTGTAAATGGAAGTTTAGTGACAGATCAGGCCACAATCCTAAGTATTTGTATGTGGTGTTTGTTTCTTTTGAATGGTTGTATAAGTCAAAGATAGTTAAAGAGTCAGGTGCTTGGTGATTTTCTGTGGAGTTCTGAAAAGCATAGAAATAATAAGCTATTCTTTATTAAAACTGGAAAAATTGAAAAGGACCATTGTAAATGAATATGTTATCAGGCCATAAGACATACTGAATGTACTTGTAGAAAAAAAATGTATGATTGCATGAGCTTCACCACAAGCAAATAAATGCATCTGAGTGCTACAATGACAAATCATTCCTTATGTAACTACAGACATGATAACTGCTGCCACAAGGAAAATTAGAAACTTAAGTTTCACAAGACCAGACATGCCTACTGATTTACTACACAAAACCAAATAAATTTTACTTAATCCCCCACCACACACACAGACAAACACACACACACACACACACACACACACACACACACACACACACACACACACACACACACACACACACACACTCACACACACACACACACACACACACACACACACACACACACACACACACACACACACACCCCTGTCACGTTAAACAAAGGGTTAGCTTGTAGACATGTCCATGACCTGTAGGAGCAGGCTGTAGTGCTATCAATTCAGAACAGGGTAAGCCATATCAAATAAAAATAACTTTTAGCATATTGACTTGACCAGTACTCTATGTAAAAGCATAGAGTCATAATGGAGTTTATCTGAAATGGTACAGAAGACCTATTACTGTTTAGTATGGAACAATATGAAGTTATTAAGGAGAGCTATTCAACTTTGAATCTTGTGTTTTTTTTTTAATAAGTAATATCAGCATATGATGAATGTATGACAGTGCATTCTTTTAAATTTTGACCTTGCTAAGGTTTTTAACATTTTTTGACATAAGGAAATAAGGTACTTATGTATTATTGCAACCACATTTTGAAGTCACCGTTAATTCTAAAGTTATACCGAAAGTACTTTATCCTGCAGTGGGAAGGGTGTCTAAACTCCAAAAATTTTTGCTATACTTTGTTTGTGAAATAGGGAGAGGGAAAAAAAAGGCAAAATGTTCCTCCTCGTGGGTATGGTCCTTTACCCATTAGAGTACATTTATTGTTTTAATGGGATGAACCATTTCAGGAGATGGGATAGTTCTTGCTGGTATAAGCTCTTTTAATGAAAACTAACCCCAAGTACCCATAAAAGATTACCACAGTGAGTAATCAAAATACAAGAGAGGTATATGGGAATGTACAAAATGGGAGATGGAATTCTGGTGAGATGTTTATGGGAGTATGGATTGTACTAGCGTTCTATACACAAGGTAATTAGTATGGTGACGAATCGGGAAGTAAGCTTGTTAGGTGTAACAAACCAAAAACCCGGTAAAATGTCATTGTCAGACACAATATAATTTTTGGGAAAATGTTATCAGCACACACATTACATATTCTTACTACAGGTTTTGTTTACAGTTCTAACCTGCATTTCTAAAACCAATAACTCATAACTGCATGTAGTACTGATAACAGAGCTGTGCATCTGCTTAGCTAATTCAAACTGACAGATGTAATTTTACATGGATTCATTTTCTTTTCTTTGTGCTTTGGGAAAGATTTTTATAAAAGGATGCATTCTTATCATTTCACCATGAAAGATCGACTATTGGGAAGCCTGTTCTTACTTTCCAAAGTGCTAAACCAAACAGCAAATTACTCTTTTCCCTTCTTGTGTGTTAGTTATGCAGTCAAACGTGGAACTTTAACTAAAACGCATACTCATTTAACATTTTCCTAACAAGCTGAGTACCCGATTCTTCACCTTGCCAATTTCATTGTGTATACAATGATAATATTGCTATCTTTTGCATCTTCGTGTTCTAAAGAACACTTGCAGCTGCCACAGAAATGTGGTTGCGCTAATACGCAAGTACCAGAAATAATTGACAAATGATAAGCACTGTCAATCCATATGTAACTTAAAGGGTAAAACGCTGGTTAACTAACAGGATGCAACAAGCCAGGCTGTGTGTGTGTGTGTGTGTGTGTGTGTGTGTGTGTGTGTGTGTGTGTGTGTGGGAGGGGAGGGTTACCTGTCTGCTCTGACAGAGTTTGTCAGTGATGTCCCACACCTACATCTGTCTGGACTGTTCTAAGCTATGAAAATGGAGGGTTGTCCAGGAAAAGCAAATATTCTGATAACTATAACCTTGGTAACATTATTACTTCAATAGAAGATGCCAAAATATTCCAAGATGGTCTACACACAATTCATGCGTGGTGCCATATCAATAACCTATTTAATGTCAGTAAATGTATCATCATGACATTTGCCGTAAAGGGCATTAATTATAATTACAAAACAAATTGTTAAAGCACACACATGCAAACAATGAGACCAACATTAAAGATAGAGGGATAAGCTTACTGAAGTCCTTCTGCTGTAGTTTATAGGTTAATACTAACCAGTCAGTCAGCATGCTGTTTACAGTCCTAGCCAATAACCAGAGATCAGAATTAAACCCTGTACCTTGTGTCTGTAATGTAAATACATTAACCATTACATCAGTCCTGCTTTGCTTGAAGCCTTGGATCTATGTATTTTCTCATTATGTTCATTTCCTTCAGGAAACGTCTCAAACCTCTTGGTTAAATACACTCCTTAATTGCAGTATTTTTTCGTTCTTTCTTCTAAACATTTCTCTAATGTAATCTCTAGACCAAATGCCCTGTATTACTATTTAGCTCATTTCTTAACCCTTATGTAATTTTTGAGTTGCCCCTGATGTATGTAGCCTAGTTATTGTGTTGTCACCCCCTTTTTACTGTCATTACTGCTAAAACATATAATTTCACAGGTATTGACAGCTTATCTCAACTTCCCAACATTCATATGTAATCAGACTTTGAAATCGGAATCCTTTAACATGTCTTGTTGCCGGAAAATAGTGGCCGTTAACTATTCCCTGTAATTATATTGCTACTGGTAAACTATTGCTTGTAACTTTTTTTTGTACCTAAAATTCCATATACTGCCTTGCTTCTTTCTATTTTGCTTTGCTGATTATTTAGCATTACACACACACACACACACACACACACACACACACACACACACATGCGTGTTTTCTTTCTTTGGACATTTTTTGTAAATTGTCTAATATTATACCGCTATAACAGCAATATGTCTTGCAAACTATACTTAAAGGATAACCTAAAAAATACTTGGCTATGCACTTTTACCTCTCCTGGGGTAATCTAAGTGCTGCCTCTCTCTCATCCTCTTTCTTGGGTTTCTCTATTCTCCATATAGCTTCTTTATTCACTGAATGGCTCACACACTCTGGTATAGCCAAAATCTTGTCTACTGCTATTTGTACTTCATAGAACTTTCTATTCTTATTGTCAACCTCATAATTTACAAAAAAATTTCTGTCATAAGGCTTTGTAACAAATCACATTATCTGTTTTCATTTTCTTGTTCTCAAATGTAACACTGTATGATATTTTACCTTTACTGTGTATTATTTCCATATCGGGTATAACAAATCTTTATCAAACTTTGACTAATTTCTATTGACCTAAAATGTATTTATGCTTATTGTCTAAAATGTATTATCTATTGTTTTACTATGTACAAATCTTATTGTGGAGCTTTTCTCCCCAGGCTTCTGCTGAAAAGGGACAGCTTGTCTACTCAGTGGGACCATCCTGGTATACAAATGCTATAAATAAAGAAATAAATAAACACATGACTTAAATAGATCATTCTTTCTGGAGACATTTGTTTTTCTCCCCAGTGCTCCTATAGAAATAAATTTCCTATCCTGATATACTCGTGTACTTATGTAAAAAAAATAAATAAACAAACAAAACAATGGAACAAGTGAATAAATAGCAGGCAACAATTTAAACTTTGACAAGTATCTACTAAAGCCAGAAAAGCATATGCTATAGCGGGTCTACTTCATTTGTACGAAGTTTCAGTACTTCGAAACTCACTTGGTCGAACCCAGTTGTTCGAAGTACCAAAACTTTGAAAATGGAGTACTGAGATCACAATACAGCGCGGAATGGGAATATTCCCTTTTCCTCGCTGTAGTGTGATCTTGGAGTTGGTATATTTTGTAGGGGGTGTGGGGGCTGCAGGGGCCTTGCCCCCTGCAAAACCCGTTTTCTGCATGTGTTTTTTTAGGCTTCAGTGAAAGTACACTTTTGTTGAAATGCACTTTTGCTGAAGTGGGCATCTACTTTGTTCGATGTAACGTATTTTCAATCAAACAAAGTAGATCCGCTACAGCACATAAAAGGCAAGTCCAGTCACTCCAAGGGAATCCTTTCACTACTTTAGATCTCACTGATCCAGCCCATTATTGAATACAGTGTTGTATTGTGTATCCCTTAAGTAACTCATGAGAAAGACCAGAACTTGTAAAGGAAAAATGATTCCTTATGAGTAAAATTATAAGGTTAGAAAACTTGAACTGTTCTAAAAGGCCTCAGTAACTGTTATTATATTCTGTTTTTATAGATCACTAAGCCATGGACTCTTCCTGGTCTATTAGGTACATAGTACTGGGAAGAAATAACAGAAGCTTCTGAGCTAATATTAAAAATGAATATTGATAATAGAAAATCGTGACAAATACTATATATATATATATATATATATATATATATATTTTACATTTGTTGCCTGGGATTGTCTGACTGAGCTGAAGAGTCCCTTTTCAGTGGAGGCCCGGGAAGAAAAGCTCCAACATATTATACAATTTTCATTATAAATTAGCATTAAACAGCAATGTTACAGGATTATTACAAGGCATTAAGTAGCAATAAAATGTTATAGTGTCAATAATCAGGAATATAGCATAACTATTTCAAGATGTATAAAAAGAAATATGTCATTAAGATGAGTATAGTTTTTGGGGTAAGTGGTTACAAAAAAAAAACAGTTTTATCATGATGTAGTTGCATGAAGGTAAGACAGTTACAATAGAATGTTTCTCTGAGGTGATTTGCTTAATAGATTTTAGAAGACAGTAGAAAGAGTAGTCAAGGAAGACTAGAGAGCTAGTGAGAAGAGTGAGTTAAGGGCAGAAAGTAGATTAAGGTATGAGAAGTAGGGGATGTTTATGGAGGGAGAGTGCAGTGGCAGGACCAGTGACTTTTAAAGTGCTCTTTGGTGGCTGTCTTAAATTGTTTACGATGTGTAAGTGTCCTGATTTCTAGTGGGAGCCTATTTCAAGCAATAGTGGGGTGATAGCTGTACATGTTGCGTCCAACTTTACACTTGGGTTTGTAGATTTGTAGTAGGTCTTGGTTAGAGCTTCGGAGAGGCCTGGAGGGAGTGCTGGGCAGTAGGAAGGCTGGTATAGGATAGAATGGATGATCTGGAACTGAGAGAGAAGAAGCTGGTGGGATAATTCATGCCAGTTTAGGTGTTTTAGAGAGAGACAGTGATGGGATTTGTAGGTTTGTTGGACAGCAAATCTAGCTACCTTGTTGTAGGTAGATTCGAGTTTGGTCAGGAGTGCTGAGTTAAGATTTGTGAGAATTTGAGAATTGTACATTAGGCTGGGTAGAAGGTAGGTAAGAGAGAGAGTAATCTTGGCTTCAGAGATAAGGAATTTTTTGTTATGGTAAAGGAGCCCTAGTTTTGAATGAGTCTTTTTGATACAGTTATTAACATGCAAGTCAAATTTAAGCTGAGCGTCGATGGTTACGCCTAAGAGCTTAGTACTGGATTATCACTAAGATTGTGGAATTAGCTTTCTATTACATTCAGAATTTAGTCATTAACTTCCTTCAAACATAACTGTGATTTGTGTTGAGAAAGCTGAAATTATAAACACAGGGTTTTGGTAAACTCAATGAAGGGCAGTACATTGTAAGCCTGTGAACTTACGAAGAAGAATCTCTAAAAATCTTAACTGATTTCTTCAAACAGTCTAGTTTATTCAGTATGGTAGCAGTTTTAGTACACCTAATCTTGAGATCATAGCAGAAGCCCAAAGACATAACTGCAAAGTCTGAAAAGCAGGGATACCAGAAGGAGTTGTACTATGAAATGGCTACTCCCTGAAAGTTGACATTCCAAATGGAAGAAATTTCTGATATTCAAAATGATGAAAACACATCTTTAGTTGTTTTTTGCATGGAGGCAAGCCCCCACTCCCTGCACATTTGTGGTGGGGGTTAAGCCCCCTACACCTATATATACACACACACACACACACACACACACACACACACACACACACACACACACACACACATCCTAACTCCATGGTCACACCAGTAGCAAAAAGGGTAAAATGTCCCACAACAAGTGAATCATTGCTGTCAAGCGTAGAAACTACAAAAACACAAAAGAGAAGGAAAGAGTGTTTAATGTGTCACCAAAACCTGAGTAAAGGAACACTTCAAATGCAGGCTTTCCAAAGAGCCAAACTTTAATGTATAAAACCACCGGCCAAAAACCGATCTAAACAATGAAGCAAGTGCACAAATGCTCCTTAAGCAACTGCGTTTTCCTCTATAATGTTAATTATTATCATAATGGTGGCCACTGCGCAGTTTAAAACAAGTCTTGTGACCCCCTCGAAGTGTCTGATGAAGTCTGTATCATTATAGATGAAAATGCAGTTGCTTAAGGAGCGTTTATGTGTTTATGTACTTGCTTCACTGTTTAGATCGTTTTTTGGCCAGTGGTTTTAAACATTAAAGTTTGGCTCTTTGGAAAGCCTGCATCTGGACTGTTCCTTTACTCATGCTTAGAAATTACACTACAAAATCAGTGAGACTTTCTGTAACAAGTATTTAAATCTGTTCCTCGAGAATTCAACATTTTTTTTTGTACTTATCCATTGACTTGCTGCACCATGTAGGCAAAAAAGACGTTCTTTAGGCAACCACTGGTTGACAAATTTATTTTTGATGAACTTCTTCAGAATCTGTTTAAAATAATTTAATTTAAATTAATGTTCAATTCCTCCATAGCATACGTTTTAAATAAAGCATATGCCGTGTAGGAGATTAAACCGCAAAAGGAATAAGAATCATGAAAAAGTATTTCTTTTTTTTTTGCTCTCTTTTGTTAGTTAGAAGTATCTGCACTGATCCTTCTTAGACCATTTTCAAACATGGCCCAGGCCACAAATGTAAGGGCATACTGTACACTGTATAATGTATACATATGTAGACCAAGAGGAAGGGCATACTGTACACTGTATACTGAATACATATGTAGGCCAAGAGTAAGGGTATAATGTGCACTGTATACTGTATACATATGTATTCCAAGATTAAGGGCGTATTGTACACTGTATACATATGTAGGCAAAAAGTAATGGCATACTGTACACTGTATGTTGTATACATATGTAGTCCAAGAGGAAGGGCATACTGTACACTGTATACTGAATACATATGTAGGCCAAGAGTAAGGGTATAATGTGCACCGTATACATTATACATATGTATTCCAAGAGTAAGGGCGTATTGTACACTGTATACATATGTAGGCCAAGATTAAGGGCATACCGTACACTGTATAATGTATACATATGTAGACCAAGAGGAAAGGCATACTGTACACTGTATAATGTATACATATGTAGACCAAGAGGAAGGGCATACTGTACACTATATACTGAATACATATGTAGGCCAAGAGTAAGGGTATAATGTGCACCGTATACATTATACATATGTATTCCAAGATTAAGGGCGTATTGTACACTGTATACATATGTAGGCAAAAAGTAATGGCATACTGTACACTGTATAATGTATACATATGTAGACCAAGAGGAAAGGCATACTGTACACTGTATAATGTATACATATGTAGACCAAGAGGAAGGGCATACTGTACACTATATACTGAATACATATGTAGGCCAAGAGTAAGGGTATAATGTGCACCGTATACATTATACATATGTATTCCAAGATTAAGGGCGTATTGTACACTGTATACATATGTAGGCAAAAAGTAATGGCATACTGTACACTGTATGTTGTATACATATGTAGTCCAAGAGGAAGGGCATACTGTACACTGTATACTGAATACATATGTAGGCCAAGAGTAAGGGTATAATGTGCACCGTATACATTATACATATGTATTCCAAGAGTAAGGGCGTATTGTACACTGTATACATATGTAGGCCAAGAGTAAGGGCATACTGTACACTGTATAATGTATACATATGTAGACCAAGAGGAAGGGCATACTGTACACTGTATACTGTATACATATGTAGACCAAGAGGAAGGGCATACTGTACACTATATACTGAATACATATGTAGGCCAAGAGTAAGGGTATAATGTGCACCGTATACATTATACATATGTATTCCAAGATTAAGGGCGTATTGTACACTGTATAGATATGTAGGCCAAGAGTAAGGGCATACTGTACACTGTATAATGTATACATATGTAGACCAAGAGGAAGGGCATACTGTACACTGTATTCTGTATACATAAGTAGTCATGAGTAAGGGTATAATGTGCACCATATACTGTATACATATATAGGCCAAGAGTAAGAGCATATTGTACACTGTATACATATGTAGGCCAAGAGGGGTTGGGAGGGTGGCCTAACAGTTAAGGTGTTTGCCTTACAAACACAAGGTGCAGGGTTTGAGTCACACAAGGGATAATTGGGTAGGCTTACAATGGCTCGCAAGGGCAGTTAGCCTAGTACTAACCTATGAACCTAACCTAAGAGTAAGGGCATACTGTCAATGTATACTGTATACATATGTAGGCCAAGAGTAAGGGCATAATGTGCACTGTATACTGTATACATATGTATTCCAAGAGTAAGGGCATATTGTACACTGTATACATATGTAGGCCAAAAGTAATGGCATACTGTACACTGTATGTTGTATTCATATGTATGCCAAAAGTAAGGGCATACTGTACACTGTATAATGTATACATATGTAGACCAAGAGGAAGGGCATACTGTACACTGTATACTGTATACATATGTAGGCCAAGAGTAAGGGCATATTGTACACTGTATACATATGTAGGCCAAGAGTAAGAGTATACTGTATATTGTATACATATGTAGGCCAAGAGTAAGAGTATACTGTACACTGTATACTGTATACATATGTAGGCCAAGTAAGTACATACTGTACACTGTATACTGTATACATAAGTAGGCCGAGTAAAGGTATACTGTATGCTGTATACTGTATACTATATACATATGTAGGCCAAGAGTAAGGGCATACTGTACACTGTATATGTATACATATGTAGGCCAAGAGTAAGGGCATACTGTACACTGTATACTGTATACATATCTAGGCCAAGTAAGGGCATACTGTACACTGTATACTATATATGTATATAGTATACTGTACACTGTATACTATATACATATATAGGCCAAGAGTAAGGACATACTGTACACTGTTTATATATGTAGGCCAAGAGTAAAGGCATACTATACACTGTATATTGTATACAGTAGGCCAAGAGTAAAGGCATACTGTACACTGTATATTGTATACATATGTAGGCCATGAGTAAGGACATACTGTACATTGTATACATATGTAGGCCAAGAGTAAGAGTATACTTTCCACTGTATTCTGTATACATATGTAGGCCAAGAGTAAGGGCATACTGTACTCTGTATAATGTATACATATGTAGGCCAAGAGTAAGGGCATACTGTATGCTGTATATTTTATACATATGTAGGCCAAGAGTAAGGGTATACTGTGCACTGTATGCTGTATACATATGTAGGCCAAGAGTAAGAGTATACTTTCCACTGTAAACTTTATACATACGTAGGCCATGAGTAAGGGCATACTGCACTCTGTATAATGTATAGATATGTAGGCCAAGAGTAAGGGCATACTGTATGCTGTATACTGTATACATATGTAGGCCAAGAGTAAGAGTATACTTTCCACTGTATACTGTATACTTATGTAGGCCAAGAGTAAGGGCATACTGTACTCTGTATAATGTATACATATGTAGGCCAAGAGTAAGGGCATACTGTATGCTGTATACTGTATACTGTATACATATGTAGGCCAAGAGTAAGGGCATACTGTATACTGTATACATATGTAGGTTAAGAGTAAGCATATACTGTACACTGTATACTGTATACATATGTAGATTAAGAGTTAGAGTATCATGTACACTGTATACTGTATAGAAATATATGTAGGCCTAGAATAAGGGTATACTGTACACTATATACTGTATAGATATGTAGGCCAACTATGTCTGATCAAAATGCAGAGGCTCATATTTGTCAGCATGAAATTTGTAAATGTGACTATACAAAACAGTTGCTCCAGGAACAGGAGAGAGTAGATAGCTCCACAGGACCAGCAAATTGGCCCAGTCCCTACAATCTGATGTTACATGGGGGATTGAATGGACTGATTGTGTTATCCATGAGGGAACATTTGGGACATGGGACTCATGCATAGCTCAGGAATGCACAGCTTTCATTTACCTGCATGGAACAAATGGGACAGAGGACTTGTGCCTAGCTCAGAGATGCCCAGCTTTTGCTTGCCTGCATGGAACGAATGAGACATAGATCTCGTGCCTAGCTTAGGGATGTCCAACTCTGGCTCACCTGCACAGAATGAATGGGTTATAGAACACAGCCCCCATTTGGAGCAGGAGGAATACCCTGAGCCATGCCAAACTTAGGCTTACATTTTTCATATTTCACCTTTCAAACACATCATTTATTAACAGGTTAATCCCACTCTTTCTCTGTCTCTCTTTCTGTCTTCACCTATATTCTATTTCTCTTGCAAATCATCATCAGCCCTCCTTTTTCCCATTTTTCTACATGGGGTTGGGGTATCGTGTTAACTGTTGCCAACTCTCTCAATTCCGTGTCACACTCTTTCCTTCTTCAACATATATGCCTGATTGTCACAGATCTTCTTCCACACAATCCATCCACCTCTTTGCTGGACATCCTTGCCTCCTCTTACCTTCTTCCTGTCTGTCCCAAATCTAACTCACTAGATTGTCTTCTGCTTTTCTGCACATGTGCCAAACCACCGTAATTTGTTCACTTTGATCTTTTCTGCAATTGGTGCTACTTTGTATTCTGCTCTTATGTCCTCATTTCTTCGGCTGTCCCACAGTGTGAATCCTATCACCCTTCTCAGGCACTTCATTTCCATCACCTCTAGCTTCTTCAACTGTTCTGCCTTTACTGCCCAGGTTTCTGTACCATATAGTAGTAGTGGTCACACCACTGTCTTGTACGCCTTACTTTTCAGCTTCATTGACATTCTTCTGTCATAGACTACATCTGACACTTTATGCCAGTTGGCTGCAGCCTCTCTGATTCTAGCTTTGACCTTGTCATTCAGACTTCCGTTTTGTTAAACCACCCCTCCCAGATACTTGAAATTGTTTACCTGTTCCACTATCTTCCCTTCTATCTCTATTCTCAGCTTCTTCTGATTTCCCCAGTTTGCTGCCATTACCACTGTCTTATCTATGCTTAGTTTCATCCCATGTGCCTTCAGTTTTGCATTCCATTCTCCTATCCTTTGCTGAAGTTCTTGCTCAGAGTCTGCCTGTAATGCCACATCGTCTGCATACAGCAACTTTGTTGATCTGTTCCCTCCGACCTGTTTGCTAATGTAGTCCATCACCAGTATGAACAGCAGTGGGCTCAGAGCTGAACCCTGTTGTACGCCAACTCTCACTGGGAATCCCTATGTGAGGCCGTACACAGTCCGTACTTGAGTCATTGGGTCCCTGTACATAGCCTGCACTAATTCTACCAATGTTTCTTGGACTTCAAACCACCACAGTACTGCCCAGATCAGCTTTCTTGGGAAGTAGTCGTATGCATTCTTCAAGTCTAGGAATGACCAATTGGACTCTCTCCTCATCTCTAGTTTCTTCTCAAGTATCTGTCTCACTGCAAACATCAGGTCAATTGTGCTGCATCCTGATCTGAATCCAAACTGCTCAACTCCCATCTTACATTCTACTACTCTGCATATCCATTTATCAGTCACCTTCTCCACAACTTTCATGCAATGTGATTGGAGTTTGATACCTCTGTACTGCTGCCCACAGTTGTGGATGTCCCCTTTGTTCTTGAACACTGGCACTAGTATGCTTATTCTCCAGTTATCTCAAATACGCCTTTCTCTTCACACTGTTATGAGTACCCTCAGGAGCCATTTCTGCCCATCTCACCCAGCATCTTTATCATATCATTTGTTATCTTCTTGCAAATATCAGGGGAAAGCTGTCTGTTCCTACTGACTTCAGTCCTTTCACATGGTGTATTGCCACCATCACATCCTTCCCTCCAATACCACCTATCCAGACAATCTTTAACACTAATGGCCATCCATCCAATTCCACACCTTCCATCTTTGTTATAAACACCTACTACCATCCTTTATGACTTCTCCGCTTGAATTTAACTTAGTTAATCTAGTGAATATCTGTGCTGCTGCTCCCCTTCCTTCTTTTGGTATTTTGTCCCCTCATTCTTCACCGTCCCTTTCTCTCACTCATCCCCCCCTTCAACTTCCAGACCAATGTCCTTGTCCTCTGCACGTGATCCAGCACACATCCCTTTTCCCACCTAATTTTGATTCTACATGACCTCCTTCTCTCTAACGGTATTCTTCATTTTAACCTTCACCTTAACTCATTTTCTTTCCTGCTCACCTACACTTTTTGGCCACACAGCCTGCGATTTATGTAGCTCACACTTCCTTTGCTTTACCTTTAGTTCCATATTTTTACTTGTTTTTGGGGAATGACAATAAATTATTAAAGATGTGCTTGAGTATGTTGAGTTAAAAGTGATCAAGGTGGATAACTGCATATTAGTACTAATTGGATAACTGCATATTAGTACTAATGCATTAGGAAGAAAAGCTGACAAATGAAAATGTGAAGAACTGTATGACTTTTAATATTTACCGAATTGAACATGTGTCTGTTAGTCATGCTTCCTAACGTGGATAAAATTACACGATAGGAAAGATAAGACCATTTGTATTCAAATCATTAATCCTGGCTCCATCTGTAAAAAGAAGCAGGGCATTATCACAAATAAATACCTCTGAATAAATGTACGTATAGCAGTATCATTTGATTTTGCATTATTTTCTGTTTATTACATTCTCATTTTGTACTGTGCCTCACTTGTCAACAAGCCATTATACAAATAGCCTTAAAATCATGCCGCGTCTGCATTATAAGGGATGAAAGCCTAAAATGATAAATCCATACTAACTGATCCTGGCTAAAGGAATTCTAATTTGAAGTGAAATGAAAACAGCAAGGAAGAAATGCAGCAGATTTAAGACTGCAACATCTGAGGCACCTAATATATTGATGCTTGTTGCTATGGAAACCCAAGAACTAGTGTACATCTTGAGGCATTAGATGTGTCCTTCTAGTATAGATTCTAATAACAGAAAATAAGTAAAGGCAACTGGTGAATGTGACTAGATCACAGCTATAACTATTTAGTATATTAAATTACATAACTGGATACTGTATTCTGTGTGCGTGTGTGTGTGTGTGTGTGTGTGTGTGTGTGTGTGTGTGTGTGTGTGTATGTGTGTACCTACACGTGTGCATATCTATGTATCCATATGAGCTTGTGTGTGTGTGTATGTGTGTGTGCGTATATGTGTATATGTGCACCTGCATGTATATGTGTATGGGTGCATATGCATATGTGCTTGCATGTTTGTATTTGCGTGTGTGTGTGTGTCTGTGTGTGTGTATGTGTGTTTATGTATGTGTCTGTGTGCATATAGACATTATGCTTGCTTACTATTACACATTATCACTGACAGCAGAATGCTGAAAAAATAGTCTGCATTATGTGATGAAATTCAGGCTTAGTATGTATGTAGGCATGTATGTGTGTATTTGCACGTATATGTGTGTGTGTGTGTGTGTGTGTGTGTGTGTGTGTGTGTGTGTGTGTGTGTGTGTGTGTGTGTATGTATGCATGTGCATATGTATTCATTATGCTTGCTTATGCTGAGAAAATAGTCTTGCATTATTTAATGAAATGTAAGCCGTGTGTGTGTGTGTGTGTGTGTGTGTGTGTGTGTGTGTGTGTGTGTGTGTGTGTGAGTGTGTGCTTGACAGCTTCCCCTATTTAACTCTTGAAGTCCTGAGAGACGACAACCCAGACACAAACCACACACACACACACACACACACACACACACACACACACACACACACACACACACACACACACACACACATGCATGTATGTGTACACAAACACACACACACACACACACACACACACACACACACACACACACACACACACACACACGTCCATGTCCATGTCCATGCAGCTACATTCGTAACCCTAAAGAGGAGCACATACAAGTCCACACAAATACATCCACAACCTAATTGTAGATCAAAGTATATGTGTTGTGTGCTGTGTCTTTAAAAAGCATGTCAAAGACTGAGCATGCATGTATAAATGCCAGGCACGTGCTATTCCTAGTGCCATTTTGAGAGTACAGCCAGAGAATGAACATGTTTGATTGCAGCAGTTAGTTTGTATATAAGTTACTTAAATTAAGTCAGCAAACTTCTATCGTGATGTGTTTATATATAATAAAGCTGCTTGAACAGAACCCACGAAGACTCTTCTATTGTGTCCAATGTAGGAGAGCGACATAGTGTCGGAACCAGGATCGCAGAGAATGATATTCAGAGCCCTGAGGTGCAAAGATGGCAGTGAAGGTAAACTAAAAGAAACGAGCACGAAAAAGGGCCAGAAAAGAATCAAAGGTAATGAGAATCTGCACAAACTGCTCATTTTGTAAAAAAAAAAAAGATAAAACAGAGCATCACAAGGGCACAGACCACATTATTAAACAAGCAGGAGGCACAAAATGTTTATTAACTAAGGAAAATGGTTAAAGTAAATGTATTTGATGAAATGATTAATAGAAAAGCAAAACTGGCATGTTTAAAGCAAAACGAGTGTATTTAAGGCAAAACGGGAATGTTTAGAGTAAAAAGAGCACAAGAAAAGTACAAGGGGCATAAAACGAGATTAAATGAGCAAAGTTAATATAATAAGGGCAAAAAAGGGCACACTAAGAGTAAATATAGAAAGTCGACTGCATGTTTTGTCAATGTGCTGTGTTTTGGCATAACTATGACCTCGTATTTTATCAAGGGTATAACTAAAGTTATTTGAAATATCTCAAAGTGTGTAAAATTGCTTACAGTGTGTGCTTATTACTGCATATACATTTTGAAGAGTTTATTTCTGTGCAAAGTGCAGCTATTTCATGAAGTGCAGTCAAAGTATAGCCATTTCGAGAAGTTTCTTGTGCTGGGTGTGTCTATTTGCAAAGTGCCACCATTACGAAGTGTCCCTTGTACTGTAAAGAATTGCCTAGAAAGGTACCCCCATTATGGGAAAATGTCAGTGTGTTATGTATAGTTTATTCGCAAAGTGCGATTACTTTGAAATGTTATTGACTCTGAGCTTCTCTTGCCCAATTCACTCGCATTGTGTAGTTATTTGAAATGTTTCTTAAAATGATGATGTTACTTTTGCAATATGATAATTTCAAAAGTATTACGGCGCCCTAGAAACTTATTTTGCAAAGTCCAGTTACACAGAGGCTTGCATCGAGCAGTTATTTGATATGTTTCTTACATTGATTAGAGGTGACTTCATGTAATATGGTAATTTCAAGAGTATTACAGTGCCAGTGAGAAAATTATTTCACAAACTTCAGTTACACAGAGGCTCATTGCGCTATTGGGCAAAGTTACAAGTACTGGCATAAATTTCTGGCATATGTGTATGTGTTTGCTTATTTGCAGAACCCTTCAATGGTATTTGTTAATACGGCAGATGGATTTCAAAAGCCATTACCTCTTGTATTTGATCAGAATATTGCAGAGAACTGGGGAGTATTTGAGGAAGAGTATGATATTTTTATACAGGCATCTTATTCAGATAGAGATGCATACACCAGGATATTCATTTTGCTAAACCTAGCTGGGTCAGAGGCCATAGAAAGAGAGTGTTAATTTGTGTATGCACCAGCAGTAAATGAAGGAGAAGGTGAAAACCGTCATATTGTTGTACAGGCTGAATCAAGGGAAGACCCCACATTTTTGAAGCGCAAGTTCAGAAAAATGTGTAACCCCCAGACAAATATTACGTTAGAAAGGCATTTGTTTTACACAAGAGATCAGAAACCAGGGGAAACATTTGCAGCTTATATAACTGACCTGAGAAATAAAGCTAAGATGTATTGGTATGGTGACTTAAAAGATGAGTTAATAAAGGACAGGCTCGTGTGTAGTATTAATAATGCTGCTGTGAGAAAAATCTTGCTTTGTGACAATGATTTAACGTTGAGTAAAGCCACTGAGATTTGTCAAATCCATGAAGTGACAGAAAAACACACAAGTAGGCTTGCAAGTGACAAGAGCATGGTTTCAGCAGGCTCCAAAAGCAGGTGTAGATAGCATGCAACACATGGCAAACAAAAGTAGGCCTATGCACATGGCAGCCACAACCCCTGCTGATTCACCAAGGAAACCATGTCGTTTTTTAGCAAGTTCTAAGACTAGTTCAGTTAGAGGGCATATCCCTCACTGCAGTACAAATGTGAATCAGAAAAATCCAAGTCTAGTTTTATTGTTAACTGTCGCAATTGTGGTGCAAATCATGAGTCTAAAAGAGAGAGATACATAGCATTTGGTCAGCAATGTCACAAGTGTAAAAAATGGAACCATTTCCAAAAAATTTGATCAAGTAAACCTCACACAGTTGTAAAGAAAGGTCACATAAAAAGCAAGCTGATCAAGTAGAGCCAATGCAGTCAACTTTCTATGTAGATGATGTATCAGTAGTTGGTGAAAGAGTTGACGCAGTGAATTTATTGGCAAAGAGCAAAGTGTTCTGTACTGTCCGGATCAGTGGTAAATCCACAGAGCTTAAAGTAGACAGTAGTGTAATGTTTACATCAGCAGACACATTTGCTAAAGTAAGAACAAATGAACAACTCAATGGGGCTTGTAGTGAGAAACCTGTTGCTTATGGAGGTGAAGAAATTCAAACCAAAGGCTAAGTGATACTTTCATGTTATTTGGCCAAGAACTGTTACAACTTGTTATTCTATGTAGTCTGAAGATCAGTACAGTCTTTATTGGGTCTCAAAGATAGTTTGAGAATGATACTGCTTTCTGTAGTGTCTGAACAAGTTGTAATTAATCTCATAGGGGTAAATGGGTGAATATCATCAAAGCACTGAGTGCAATTTTTCCTCCTAATGAAAAAAATAACTCAGATTGCACTTCAGAATTGCTGTACCATGCTAATCCATTGTCAGCGTAATTTCTGGGAAGACCACATGGCTAATTTGCATTGGCCAATCCCCTGGACTACTGCTTTTGTATGTAGCTTTGCCAGTGAGACTCCTTTTTTGCCAGAAGAAAACAGTGATGAGAGAGTGGTCTCTGAATCACCCAGGTTTACTGCAACGCAGAAATCTATGGAGTTAAGGCTTACAGATTGTGGTAATCCTTTCTAAAACCCAAGGAATGGTTTTGTCAGTATGTTATGCTGTTTAACCTGGCTAACCTACTAGCTGAATTCTAAATGGATGAGCATTCAACCTATCGTTTTCACCGCACTGATGTTGTACTGGCAGATCACTGTTCTTCATTGAAAATCACTGATGGTATGATTTATATCTGAGTACTGGCAGTGATAGAACTGTATTTGGTGTCTCGTCCCTGTTTCCCACACTGGTGCAACTGTAAAATTAGTATATTTGGTATATATATAAGTTTGGGGGTGTAAGGGGCATAGTCTTTTTGAGACCTCCCCTGGAGCCACCTTTTTTGTGACTATTTTATGTATGAAATTATCTGATGCTTTCTAATATATATATATATATATATATATATATATATATATATATATATATTTATATATATATATATATATATATATATGTGTGTGTGTGTGTGTGTAAGTGTGTATGAGTGTAGGGTATGAGTGTGATTAGAATGTTTAGTGGAATCCTTTACCAGCCTGGTATAAATAAGCACCTGCTGTGAATGAGAAGTGTTCAGTTAATGGTGGGATTCAGACCGGTAAGCATGGTGGAACACAGGTATATGGTTGTTCAGCTGGAATTCTCTAAAGCGCATTTGCTACTCTGGTGCAGTTTATTTCATTTATGACAACACTGTTAGTATTGACTGGGGTGCTGGGATCCTGTTCCAGGAGACCTGGACAGTGACAAATCAACTACTGCTAAAGTGAATTTGTTATGAGAGTAGAAGATTAAGACAGGACAGGGAAGTAAGGGGCCTGCCTACCTGGTACTGTCTATGGCAAAAGAAAACTGCACATGGCAGGGAGCTTCTTGCTATTGCCTACCCAGAAACAAGTGATAAAGGGAAGGAAAGTTGAAAAACATGTAGAACTGGTGAGGTGCTTTTGTCAAGTAGCATATATAGGGACATTGATGAATGTGCTTCCCCGGTTTAATTTCTCCAAGTCTTTTGGGTTTTTAATACCATGATGGGGATGGACCCCATCTCTAAGTCAGGGTGTGATTAGAGTTCATGAAATTAGTATTGTTTCAGCCTTTGATATTAGCCAAAATTGCACTTTGTGGCACCTGCAATGTGCCCAGAATTGACACTTACAATTCATATGGAGTTATATGTATTAGTAGCACATCTAAATACAACTATAGATTTTTTTTTTTATGAGGCCCCATTGGTCCTACTACTTGTTGGAACTGCCTGGGTATCTTGTTTCCATATTGCTCTAGTTTAGGCCTGCAAATCTTGATATTTTATGATTCTGTGTCTCTTTGTACATGAGACACTGTCATTGCTAGGTGCAGCAATTTCAATTAATATTACTACTTTTGTCTTTTTTGATGGATTACTATATCTGTTTTTTTTGCATCTGTTTTCTGAATTTTGGTAATGGGTGATCCCACTTGATGTACACTTCATTTTTCTCTATAATGTTTTGTGGTTCATGTTTCAAATACGTCTTAACTACTTGTATATCGCAGTGTTTGAACAATCCTCGGTGCAGCAATTGTGCTTAATTATTGTGACTTTCAGTGAACAGGTCCTCTGCTATGAGTGCATTGCAACCAGAAACAAGTTATGCAACTGTTTTCAATTTTTTTTACAGAAGCTACATTTGCCTGTTTCTCCCACATGTTCAATGGACTTTTAAACCGTGTACATAGTCCACTATCCTGGGCTGCCATTATCAGCCTTTCATCCTTTGGTTTCAACTCACCTCTCCTTAACCACTCCTGTGCTAAATCCTGATCAGCACGAGGTTGTTCCAGGAGATATATTTATGGCTTTTCCACTTTTCCACATTCTTTTCCTTTTCAGCTGATCCTTCTCCTTATATTCTTTCTTTTGCTTTTTGGCACATTCAGTTGGTGTCTGATTTTTTTTCTACATCTTGTTGGATTTCCAATCCCACTTACCAATGAAATACATCTCCTAAACTAGATAGAGGGGTTACCTTAGACTTCCTTTTCTCATGTTTTAAAACTTTCAATATGTTTGGCTCTGATGAGTTCAGCAAATATGTATGCAGTCACATGACTGCAGATCTATACATGTACTCAATTTCAAGGAGGCCCATACCTCCTTCAGAGTGGGGGATATATAATTTTTGTATACACTGATTTTAATATATCATTTGATAAGCATGAAGCATTATTCTTGTTTTTCTGTCCAACTGATCCAATACATTTTGGGGACAGTCATTCACCCCAAAACTGTAACTTAAAACAGGGACATCAAATTGGCTTATAGCTTGGACTTTATTCCTAGATGTCGGGACTGTTTTCAATATTAGTTTTAGTCTTCTGAAGCATTCCTTACTGAGTTTTATTCACATTTGTTCAGGTTTTATTGAAAATCCTTCATCTGTTCTCACTCCTTCCTACTAAATTTCCTTTGTATCACATTCCTGTCCTAGACTAATATTTTCTTGGTACTGCAACATTCCTGTTTGAAACATTGCTTTTGCACATGTATCAAGACCAAATGTCATTCTTGTATCATTTGAAAAAATTTTAACCACTTGCAGTTGTGCTTTCAACTCCTTATCTGATGAGCTATATAAGTTTTAGTCATCTACAGAAAGAAGATGAGGAATCTTTAAGCAGGTTTGTTTTCTGGCAGCCAAATTATAATCAAGACCTAACAATCTGTTAACCAAACAGCTAAAGGGCAAGACAAAACAATAGCAATGACAAAGAATCACCCTGGAATATTCCCCTTTGAATTTTTATCCCTGGGATAATAATTTGCCCATTGTCATGGCTCAGCTGCAAAGTGGTTTGCCACTGTTTTATAGTTACTGCAATGTAATTGATCGATGTAGGGTGCATCTTACACATCTAGAAACATTCCATTATCCATGAATGTTGGATACCATCAAGTACTTTTTATCACCCATCCATGTCATACTTAGATTCTTCCCCCTTTTACAATCCTTCATTATGACTTTATTTAGCAAATGATTATTTGTTCCATATGACTCTCTTTTGTTACCCTTTTGTTTACCTTTGTTTTTCACACCACTTGGAAGACTTTCATAGAGCCCTACATAGGGTGGAACAGGATGAGCCTTCTGCTTTTAAATGTAAGCAGAAGAAAATTGCTAGAGATGAAGGGAGTACAAAAATAAAACTGCCTACCAAGTCCCAAATGGTAAAGGTCGGCATGAGAATGTGGATTTTGATGATGGATCCAATGTGAAACGTGAACAAGATGTGAGCGGTGATGTACAGGAGGTACATCTTTTGGGGGAATGATTACCTTGGAGATCCAAGAGACTGGAAGGGAAATGTGGGAGGCAGGTTTACAATACCCCTGACTTTCAGTCACTAGCTCCAAGATGAGATTTTCGCCCAAGGGGATGTCGGAATTGGTATACTTATGAATAGACTCAGTTGACAACTTGGATACACTGAATAAAGGTACTGTTTATGATTTTGATGAATGCGTTATTTTTAACTCCTCCCCATTACCTATAACCATCATTTTTGGTTCATTGTTTCAAAAAGGTTTCAGGTTTGTACCTTCCAGCCAACCAAATGTTGTTGATACCCTTACTGAGCTAAAACTTTATACTAGAAGGTTAAACTTAAAGTTTTATGTCTTCTAAAAACAGAAGTGACTCATAGTGGTTTGGGGAGAAGTAGTGCTTATAACCCTCCTTTAATGCCACCTGAAGGGTTATTTGAACAACTTTGTGAGCATAGCATCAGGGAATGGGGTTGCAAGAAAAGAAAAAGATTTTACAAACTTAGCTCTGAGGAAAGAGAACTTTAGTTTGTTTAAACTGTCTAATGATAAAACCTCTGCATAATGAAGCCTGACCGGGGGGGGGGGGGGGTCATGATTATGGACCATTTTATGTATTCCTCCAAAATGTTAAGAATTTCTAAATAATGTAAAAACTAAATGAAAACTCCAGCCAAGCTAGAACTTCCACTGAGTGACCTCTCAAACCTCCAGCATCAGAAGCTAGTGAGGTTTGGCTTTATTGGCCTGAAATTGTCCATTAAAACGACTTTAAAAGAAAAAAGTCATGGCCATTCAGATACGCCATTTAGCTGAAACACCTGATGTTCATAAGGATAATTTGCATATATCTCATGTGCCTCTGATACTGGAGATTTGAGAGGTCACTCAGTGGAATTTCTAGCTTGGCTGGAGTTTTCACTTAGTTTTTACTGATTGCTTTTTCTGTGTGACCTTTACACTCTTTGATTTGCCTTCTAAATAATGGAGACTTTTTTACAGAGGTCTCATGGAACAAGATTAATATTGTCTATCTTGGCATTGATTTGGCTTTGGAGGAGTTGTATGTTACTTTTGTATGTTACTTTTGATGTTCCAAATAAGATGAGGGAATTCCTGGAAGTTAAAAAATCCCTGGGTCCTGGGGATTTTTTGAATTCCTAAAATTCATAAATCAGTTGTTGACCCCCCCCACTGAGACCCATTGTGGCTTCAGCAGGATGAAAGACTGAACCTTTTGTCAAGATGGTTGACTTTAAACTGAAATAATTTCTGGAAGGAATGAGACACCTTCTGAAAAGTTCTTGGCATTTTCTTCAAACTGTTGCTTATGTTATCTTCTTACCTGATGCATTATTTGTCACAATCAGTATTAAAGATTTGCTTTCTGTCATTCTACATGGCAAAGGTTTGGAATGGTTCCTTGAGACTATGGTGAAGGGTACCCAGCTTGACCATGCTGAAATTAGTTTTTTTATTCTAGTGTATGGAACCTGTGCCTGAAAAGGATAAACAAATTTGATTTCCTTAAGGCAAACTTCTCTTTCATTACAATGGAAATTATTCTCTTAAAAATTTCTTCACAGACGTTATATTACACCTCATAAAATGGAATTAATGTTTAACCAAGAAATATGATGTTGGAGATGTAAATGAAAATTGAATGCTAACTAGCAACACATATTTTATGATTGTAATCTTCTTAGATTATTTTGGAAATACATAAATTATTTCTTACAAACTGTTTTTAATGATCATTTTCTGTTTACTAAATCCATGGTATAAAGGCAATTATAGAAAAAAAAACAAAGATGTGCCAAATACTTCAAATAGGAACCTAGGGATGAAATGTTGTGCAGCTTGCAAGCAGAGTAGATATATACTAAAAGGATCACACTTTTTGGTCCCAGGTTACCCTAGACTAATTTCTGTAAAGGGGAATTTTGATTGTAATACAATGGGCATGGTATCTATTGCCTTTTGTTCATCTTGTCCTACATTTTATGTTGACAATACTGTGGGCCAGTAAGAATTAGAATATATCAGCACAACTATGCTATTAAGCATTTGATGTTAATGCTCTATATAAACATGTCACGATTTTAGGAACTTTGCCTTTAGTATTTTAGAAAAAGTTGCACGTTGTAACAGGGGAGTGATTGGGAACTTGTCCTTGAGTAGTGTTCTGGAAATTGTTGTTCAATGCCTATAACTCCCCTGGAATTAACAATGTACTTTCTGTGAAGCCCATTCTGAAACTTAAAGCTGCCAAGGTGTGAATATGAGGTATATCTTTAAATCCAAGGACATTTTGGCATCTTTTACACTTTTTAAATTGAGAAACAATTGGATACAGTGTTTCTGAAGATGTTCTGGTGTTTTTTGGAATGAAAGTGCTCAAACTAAAAGATCCTTGACTGGGGTGCCTTGTGTGCCTTCTTTGTAGAGTTTGCATGTCCTCCCAGCTTTTGCGTGGGTTTCCTCCGGATACTCCGGTTTCCTCCCACATTCCAAAGACATGCTTCTGGAGCATTTCTTGTCCAAACTCCGCTGAAAATAGGCTCTGTCCGAGTCGGGCTTTCCCAGTTAACAAATGTTAAATAAATAAATAAATAAAAATAAATGTTAAGGTTTGGTGTGACATCTGTTCAGTGTTTTTTAAAATGGTTTATGTGCAGTGGTAAAATGAAAGATCCCAGTTTTAGACCAATTGAATTCACAGTTGGTGGTGCTAATATTCAAATTCATGACTTATCCTGACTTAACGATCTGCTGAATGTGTGAAGGAGTTGTTGTGTGAAGGAGATATGTGTCTGCACTAAAGAAAATGCATTTTTTGCTCTCTAGTAAACCAAAATTATGCTTCCTGGATGGAACTGATGGATGGGGTCTGTCTGTTTTTTTTTTCTGAAACCTCATACCTCTTTATAAAACTGAAGCATTTTTCATTCTTCGGGGGAAAAAGACACATTTCTTTTCCACCTTTCTCACTTCTAAGTAATGCATCTATGTCTGATCTTGTTTTCTTCCTAGACTTGATGCCTGCGACTCACTGGAAAACCCCGTAGCATATTTTAACTGAAGAAAGTCTGGGGGACTGGACTTTTTTTCTATTGGTATATGCTCATTTTACAATGAGCACGCTGGTTGGGCTGACCAATCAGTGAACATGTTTTTGAATGCAAATAATCTGTCATTTTCCAATCTGTATTATATAATGGTGTATTTCTTTCCAGAAGAGGAACCACATTACTAGTTAACAGGTTTTAATACCTCATTAGTGTGGTATGAAAATCTGAGATTTCAAATGAAAAATGAAATATACAAAAATTCCTCTTTCTCTGAGGTACAGCAACATCAAAGCTGATTATATTATGTAATGTGGGTATACAATGTGAAGGGAATATGGCATGCTTTGCCTCCAAGCAAGCAATGAATTTGAATTCTGTACCAAAAGTGTTTTTGGTTTTTCAGATTCGAACAGGGCTAAATTTTCCCGTTTGCCTTATGGCATGGATCCCTACTGACAAAATAATGAATTAACACTGTAATTACATCTTTGTCCAGTGATATAATGTTTCAGATACAAAAAAATTCAATTTACAGGGACAGGGATATAACTACCTTTGGTAAATGTGTGATTTATTTTGATATATGTTGAAATTATTATGAATAACATTCTATATATGCATCAATATAGTGACAGAATTTGATAAATATTCTAAAGTGTAGTGGCATTTTAAATAACATTAAACAAAACAGTTGTTCTGTAAAATATGAAGCATGCATTAAATGGTTTGGAACACACTATGGGTGGTATTTCTAAGCATTCTGCTTTGGAAATTCATACAGTTACATTTTACTGCATAGCTCTGCCATGAGACACACAAACGTGCGTGGCCTGTTTGAATCAGAATAATAACACAGTTATGTAACAGAAGTCTACAGTGTTTGCTTCAGTGATCAACACTGAGAGGCAGAATCTAGAAAGGGAAAATTCTGGTGATGTAGTAGAAGCCCTTTCTATATGGGAAGGATACCTGGGGATGATTTTTAATGGAGTAAAACCACACCCAGCACAAACTGCCCCTCCTGCTTGACATGGAACAGCTCTCACACACACCCACATCACCTATATATGTTTATTCTCTAATAGCAACCCCCTCCTGTACACACGCGCGTGCGCACACACACACACACACACACACACACACACACACACACACACACACACACATGCACAAGTGTCTTTCCTATTGCTGCATCCATACTTTTGGACCCAGTTACCTTGTACTACATGTTTTTATTTACTTAAATGTTGACATGTTTAAGTATGTGATTCAAGATAAGTAAAACGTTAACCTGGTGTAGATATGATAGCATCCACAGCATAATTATTTTAGGAAACACAAACAAAAATGAAAAATATAAAATGGTAAGCGGTTTCACACTAAAATAGTGCTTCCTCAGACCAGCAATAGAACAAGAACAACTAAAGAACAAGCATATATATACTCACAGCTGAAGCACTCAATGAATCAGTGGTCTCGATTTCAATTTAGCTCTTAAAGGAACATTTTCATTAAGCCCAGGGGGTCTGTGAGCTTGCAGTCTCAATATCCAGGCTATTTCCAAACATTCAGTCTGTGTTTTAATATTACCCACTCTCCTAGTCTCTTCACAAAGTTGTAAAACAACAAACTTAAAGCTATGATTTATATCAGTAGCTCTGACATGTTTGGAAAGAGCACTTCCTCACATCACCCTTCCTAATGTCATTGACATGTTCCCCTTATCCAATCCCTTAAAGACCTATTGGTGTACAAAAAACACAAACAAATTACATACAGCAAGATAGATCAAGTGCATACTTTTACAGTTAGCATGGAAATCAAACCAATATTCTTTTCTGGTGACTGGATGGGCAAAAAAATTTGGTTGTTAAAATGTAGCTACATATAGCATATGGCCTACACATAGAAGTACCTTGTCTTTCAGACCTAGGTTTTAAAATCTCATAATAATCAAAGCACAATATTCTCTGTATTGATCCAGTATTCCCATAACAGAAACTCGGACTACTGTCTAGGAGAGTCACACACTTCTGATCCGCCATTAAAATAGGCCAATTTCTTTCAACTACATCTGGAATTAAATGTACATTGTTAGTCTAGGTCAAAGTCATTCTAAGTTTTGTCTGTTGTTCCTTTCTAGATGAAAGAGCACAGTTCTCAGAGAAAAAAGGTTTTTGCTGTATCACTCTTGTGAGACAAAACCTCACTAATCACATTGTCTATCTCAACCACATTATATCCTCTATTGACAAAATCCCTCTTCATTTCATCGAAAGTTTCTCATCGTGTTTTCTTCTTTATCATTAAAGCTTGCAAGCATTGATTTTTAAGCACATTCCCGTGTACATGTTTCAGATGCATGCTCTGCTTATGTAATAAGTTGTTCTTCTTAATAGATTTCTTAAATAGACTGGTGATACATGCATCAAGAAATTCCATGGTGAATCTCTAAAAAGCTGTGGTACCATGCAAGTATTGTACAAAGTCAGAAAGTGCCTCTGCAAAGAACTGTAGTTAAATAACTCTTTGGTATCATACTTAACACCAGTGAGTAAGTGATAAAAAAATTAAATAAGAAATCCACAATGCACAATATTGACAAGTCACATGCTTGTTGCCAGATACATTTTGTCACCACACTTTGTCTCACGAGTTTATGAGCTACTTAATCAGTTCTAGTGCTGGACATGGCAAACACATTCTAAGTGTAGAGCCAACTGGTACTAAAACACCCCTATCCTCTGTAATCTTGTAAGATAGAATGGTCCTGATACAGTCACTGCCCCCAAAATATTGTAGCGATAACCCACACCTGGGTGTGGGTAATGCTGGATTTACCCAAGGTTGGTATGGTTTGGTCACGAGGGCGAAGCCTGAGTGGTCAAACAAAAGACAACTGTGGGTAAATCCAGCATTACCCACACCCAGAAGTGGGTTATTGCTATTATACAATGACATTATTTAAGAAAAAAAAAACTTACTTTTCTTAAATAATGGCATTGTATAATGTCTCCTTGCTGCCCTTCTGCAGCTGTCTGGTGTTCTGCGGCAGTTCTGATGTACTGCGCATGCGTATGCTTACACAGTACAACAGAGCTGTGGGTGGAAGCAACGGAGAAAGCAAGATCTCCATTTATTTTTACAAAGTGTCTCGCTATGTTAAACCCATTTAACATAACGAGACAGCTTTAAAAAAAGCAATGGAGAAAGGAAGATCTCCGTTACTTTTTTTAAAGTTGTCTCGCTATGTTAAACTCCTTTAACATAGCGAGACAGTGTCTAAACAGCAATGGAGATCTTGCGTTCTCCATTGCTGTAAAAATAGACATATTAATGGAAAAAGTCCGGGTGACCGGACCTTTTTCCATTAGTATGTCTGATTTACAACATGCACACTGCCCAATCAGCATGCACGTTTTGGAATATTAATGGAAGGTCGTTGTATAATTAGTCATAAACCATGGTGAATTCAGATCCTTTCTGCATCTAGGTTTAGACATACCTGCTATATTTCTGTTTATTTTTCTCCACTGATTTGACCATATACAAAACATAAATACTCTTTAACCAGAAATCATCATATATTGTACTTCCCTCAAATACTGTAACCTTCATTGTGGGATATGTGTTCATAAAGCCTCACTAAATTTAATATCACTAAATAACCAAATTCCATATTGTTAATGTCATCTAAAATATTTTATAGAGTTTGGCACTACCTGGTGGCTGGATATCCTACTTAGCCCAGATAGGATAAGCCTGAAAAGCTGAGGGAAGTTACAGAAGGGGGCCACTACCCATAAATAAAGGGTGGGGATCATATGCAACGCCATTCAAGTGGCAGGCAAGATCAAAACAATGGAAATTGGCTCTTGGTGCAGTGAATCTCACCTCTACGCTACAGAAGGGGCTGGAGCTATTTGTATGCAAAGCATTGGTTCTGGAGGTGACTTCCTATCCATTGGTGATCTGTCTTCTTTTCTACAATCGACCTTCAGTAGAGGCCCATGACAAATGTGGGGATACTCTCAAACACTCAGCTACACTCTCTTAAATTTAAGTTTGAACTAGAAAATGACTAGGTCACCTCAATGTGATTGTGAACAGCAGAAAAGAAAACTCTTGTTTGTCTGTGTACATAGATCATTTTATGCTGAGGCACTAAAAAGCAATCTTCCCAAACCTCAAAGACCTCCTTAGTCTGGAAACAACAATGGCTATCCTCAGCAATCTCTAAAGCATACACCAAAAGCAACATCATACACAGTACATAAGCCTACACCCAATGGACCCCCCCCAAAAAAAATAAAGCCCATAAGGCAAGTAAATGATTTACCAAGGACTACTGTCATAGGGGACTCCATTGTTTGACATGCAGAGGACCCACTTACCAGTCTGGACAAAGAGAATATTACAGTCAGTTGCTTGTCTGGAGCCAGGATCCACCAAGTTACACACCCACTCAAGTCGTTGCATCACAGGTACCTGAATGATTCCATCATAGTCCCATGTGGGCATAAATGAACTGAAACATGCCTCTTTGAACGTGAACCTCTTTGAATAGGGTCTATATCAGAACATCGAAGTATTAAAACTTCGAATGTTCTGATATAGAACACTATTCAGCGAATGCTAAGAATAGCGAAGCTGCAGAACAGCGAATTCTTTCCTTGGGAAAGAATTTGGTTGGCCGTTTCTGTGGCTTCGCTATTCTTAGCGCTGTCGTGGAAAGTTATGGGTTGGATTCAGGTAAGTGTGCGATTGTTTGTACATTAGGGTTAGGGGCGGGTTAAGTGAGTTAGGGTTAGGGTGTGGGTTAGGCGTGTGTGCGAGATTGACAGACTTTAGGGTTAGGGGCAGTTTAAGTGAGTTAGGGTTAGGGCGTGGGTTAGGTGAGTGTGCGATAGTGACGGACCTTAGGGTTAGGGTTTGGGTTAAGGTACGTGGGTAGATAGTAGTGTATGTTTAGTTTAGTGTAGTCTTAGATGTAGGAATTTAAGTGTATGTGTGTGGTTGCTGTTTGTTTGATGTGCTTGTGTTGTGTGTATGTTTTTCGGAGCAGCGAATTTTTTCCATGGGAAAAAGTTCGGTGTTTTGAATGTTCGATATTTTCATATTTAGATGTTTTGGGGCTGATGAAATAGCGTTTGCTATATTTATCTTTTGATAACGTGATATAAACGCTTTGAATATATGTCTCGGACATGTATGCACCTTGCATTGAGCAGCATTCTACCTTCACCAAGGATGATGCTACAGTACGAACAAAAAATGATTGATTTTAATAATTAGCATAGTTTCTGGTGTCAGTCCAGGGGGATTCAATAGCTATCAGTCTGGGAGGATATGGTCAACAGACCAAGTTGTTTTGCCAAAGATGACCTGCATTTGTTCCCCCTGGGCTTCAGTATTTTGGATAAAATTTTATCCATCCCCTTAGAGCCTTTTTTCAGCAATCCCAAAGTGGTAAACATACCAAAGTATCAAATAAAACCCAAAGGGGCCTAAAGATGTTATTGCTCAATGCAAAGATCCTTAGCAAGAATTTCCACACCCTACAAGATGTCCTCATGCTGGAGAATATAGACATCTGTGCCATTACCGAGATGTGGTTTAAAGCTGCAGAAAGTACTCCAGCAGTGCAAGGCTACAGTGCCTTCTACAAATTTAGATCATTAGTGCCACAGACAGGGACTAAAGGTGAAGGTGTCTTGATCTCCATTAGCAACAAGTATACCTGAAGGTTGATTACACAAGATGATACCCTGGAATGCATTCATGTACAAATCACCTTACCACACTTTAGCAAGCTATAGGTCACTAACTATGTCTCAAGAATCTCACAACACTTAGCTAGACCCGGACTGGGAAACATACATTTATAGGCACACTGCTTCCTGGACTTTATTTACACAAATGCCCTTGATCAGTTAGTATGCACTTCAATCAGAGGTTCTAACATACTGGACCTTGTTCTCAACAATACTGGAGAGCACAAACCTGTCTCCTTCGAAATAAAAACCAGCTTGGAAAACCAGAAAAAACTGTTAAAGTGAGACACAATTCTAAAGCAAACAAATTCCTATTAAGCGACACTTTTTCAAAGTTCAGTGCCCCACCCAACATAGAGTTCACAACAGCCTATGCAGAATTATTCACAAAAGCATTGTACAAACATGTAAATGGCTGCATAGAGGCTGTTTTACCTACCAGAAGCAAGCACAAAAAACCCCCCAAAACCAACCACACTGGTGGAATCCTAATCTCAACAGGGTGTATAACAAAAGGAAAAAATTCATGGCGAAAGTCAAAAACAGTGACTCTGGTAATGACAAGAGCTCACTAATAAAACTAAACAGGAAACTAAGAGAAACTAATTAAATCCATCAAGACCAATTATGAGGTCAAGATAGCTTTTCAGGCTAAAGACAACCACAAGGTATTCTACAGCTATGTCCAAAACCTCAAAGGTAACATGTAATAGTGTGGTGAACTGATATTAAATGGTACCACCTTCGCTGAGCAGAGTGACACACTGAATCTGCTGGCCAACAAATTCAGCTCAATCTTTACACTCATTCCCCCTGTGAAATCCTTACCAGCATACCACCCCTACTATCAGCAGGGAGCAGGTCATAGCGACTCTCACTAAGTCTAAAAACACAGCCTAAATGGGCCCAACAATATCCCCAGTTGCCTCCTAAGTAGCCTGAAACATGACCTATCAGGACCACTTCAGTCATTTTTCAACTACAACCTCAAAACAGGCTATGTACCAAGGAATGCAGGATGGCAACAGTTATCTCCCTTCATAAGGGTGGATGATCAACTGACCCCAGAAACTACACGTCAATTAGTCTGAGTAGTCTACTGAGCAAAGCCATGGAATGAATTATCATGGAAATGATCATCAAAGATCATCAAAGACACTAGCAGCCTACAGACACTGCACCAATCCTAGTTAGGTTTTTTCAAAGGAAGGTCATGCCTGCTTAACATGGTACACATCTTCAAGAAGGTAGCCAAGGCAATGGATGAAGGAAAAATGGTGCATACCACCTACCTAGACCTGGCTAAAGCATTCAACACAATATCCCCACTCAGGTACTGTGGACACAACTCACTGATCTAAGCATAAATCCCTACACAACTCTGTGGATTGCCAGCTGTCTCACAGATAGGACCCAAGAAGTCAGGATTGGTGAGACCACCTTCACCAAGAGGCAGGTCACCAGTGGATTACCACATGGATTTGTGCTGATATCTGGATACACTCCTGTTTGTCAGTGTCTTCTTGGAGGTCAAGCCTAATGTCAAGTTCGCTGATGACTGCAAATTGGGAGCTATCAAGTTCTCCCTGTGATGCTAATATTCTGCAAGAGGATCTAACACAGACAAATGACTGGTCCCAAAGCCATTGATTAAAACTCAATGCACAAAAGTGTATTTAAGTGCCTTTTGTGAAAAATGTCTACCCAGCAAATTACTCCATTTGTAAGATACCCCCAAGAGTTGACCCAGTTGTTAGAGATTTTGACCAGCACATTGTCAAATTGGTAAAAACAATCATTCTATGCCACCCAACTTATAAGTAAGGGTATGACATTCAGTCCAAGGAAGTTATAATACCACTCTACTCATCTGTTATCAGACCAGTCACTGAGTACAATGTCCCCTCCTGCAGGTATCTGACTAGAAAAATGCAACAGTTGGAACCCACACAAAGGTTCCTTACTAACAGAATCCAGGGTATTAACACACTGCCCTATACAGATTGACTTAGAGCTCTGTGTCTATACTTGGTTTCCTACAGGTTGCTGAGAGTTAATCTGTGTTTAACGTGTAAAGCATCCTTAGATCCGTCTTGGTTCTGTTTGGAATGGCATGATTCATGCACAAGTGGATGTGCTCGTACAGTGCCTTTGTGTAGGATTCAGCAGTCGAACTTTCAGTTCCCGTCTGCATGGGTGTCATGACGTTTGTCACTTCTGACTTGAGTAGCATGAATTTGAAGCTTTTGCACATCCGCAAAATGAGCCTACCCAAAGCACTTTGCTTGCAACATAAATAGAATATGCAGGCAAGACAGATATGTGACTCAAAGGATCCCCATGCAATCCAAATTGTAGCTTGCTACAGATCCCACACCATGCCCCAAGATTCTTACTACATCTTTCTAAACACACTAGAAAATATTAAGATACAACCAAACACCCTAATACTGGGTGATTTCAACTACCCTGCCATTAATTGGGAAAACTACTCGAGTACCAACACCTTTGCCCAACGGCTCTTGGAATTCATAAATTCCAATGCCCTAGACCAACTAATTCATAGTCCCACCAGGGGCTCAAATATCCTAGACCTGATCATTACCAACATGGGAGATTGATGCTCCTCACCAGTTGTCACCCCCTTGTCGGTCAGGTCTGACCATAAGCTAATCACGCTTGACGTCCACATCCCATCCCCACTCTCCAGTAGGGAAACCTCCATAAAAAAAACTTCTTCAAAGCCAACTTCATGCTACTCAAGTCAGAAGTGACAAACGTCATGACACCCATGCAGACGGGAACTGAAAGTTCGACTGCTGAATCCTACACAAAGGCACTGTACGAGCACATCCACTTGTGCATGAATCATGCCATTCCAAACAGAACCAAGATGGTGTCCTCCAAAAAAAGGAACCCAATCTGGTGGCCCCCTGCCATAAACAAACTATACAACAGAAGGAGGAAACTGTTGCAGAAAAGAGGAAAATCCCAGGATGCAAAAAACTCCCTTACTAGCCTCAGTAAGAAGCTGAGATCCCTCATAAAATCCTCCAATGCTAGTTACAAAAATAAAATTGCCAACGATTCCAAGGACAACCACAAGGCATTCTATAGTTATGTCAAGAATCTAAATGGCAATGCAAAGATCTGCTTTGAGCTACAACAGAATGGCATTAAATATACTGATCCCAAGGATATTGCCAGTATCTTGGCAGATCGATTCAATGTCAACTTCACACCCCCCTCAGCCCCTAAAGGGCCCATCTCAATACCAAAAAATTGCCAAATTCCAGTAATCATGACCACACAGGAAAAAAATGCACTCTCCAAAGCTAAGAATACAGCATCCATGGGACCAGATGACAAAATGAACTGGCACCTCACCTAAGTGTCATGTTTAATCATAGTCTCACCTCAGGCTTCATGCCCAATGAGTGGCGCATAGCTACAGTTATCCCACTCCACAAGGGTGATCCATCTTGGATCCCGGGAACTATTGTTCCATCAGTCTGACGAGCCTGATCTGCAAAGCCATGGAACGGATTATCATGGAACTTATAAACAAAGACATTGGCAACCTTCAAACACTGGACCCCACCCAGTTTGGTTTCGTAAAGGGCCGATCTTGTCTCCTCAACCTGATTGACTTCTTTGAATCAGTCTCCAGAGCCATGGACGAGGGTAAGGCGGTCCACATAGCCTATCTGGACCTCACCAAGGCCTTCAACACCACCCCCCACTCTGGAATCACAGATAATCTTACTAAGTTGGGCATTAATCCCCACGTCACTCGATGGGTTGCCAACTGGCTTACTGACAGGACCTACACTGTAAAAGTAGCCGACTCAAAATCCAGCTCCAGATAAGTGACAAGCAGAGTACCTCAGGTTTCAGTCCTGGGACCGCTCTTGTTTGGCATCTACTTCTCTGAAGTACAGGCCAGCACTAAGGGACTCTGGCTAACAAAGTTCACAGATGACTGCAAACCGGGAGCCATTACTGAATCCGCAAATTATGTGGATATTCTACAAAAGGGCCTTACAGAAACAGATACTTGGTGCCAGAGCCATGGGCTCAAGCTCAATTCCAAGAAATGTATAGTTATCCCCTTTGGGAAAACCCATATACCCATGAATTGCCACATAAGTGGCAGTACACTAAACACTGAAAGTGTGATAAGGGACTTAGGGACACAGGTGGACAGTGGTCTCACCTTTGATAACCACATCATCACAACAGTCAGGAAATCCTTCTATGTGGCACACTTCATCACTAAGGGCTTTTCATCCACAAAAAAGGAGGTTATTGTCCCACTGTACTCATCCCTCATTAGACCCATTATAGAGTACAATGCCCCATTTTGTATGTACCTCACAAGACATCTGCAGCAACTGGAAAGGCCACAGAAATACCTCACTAAAAGAATCACAGGCCTAAAGCAGATGCCCTATGCTGACCGTCTAAAAAAACTCCAGCTATACTCTGTTGCATATCGCCTACTCAAAGGCAATATCTGCTTAACATACAAGGCCATGTGAAACTCAGTGCTGCTGGACATGCTACACTTAAAGAAATCCCAATCCCTCAGAGCCACATGTTCCAGGGATCTAAACCTGGTCATCACAATGAAAAAAAACATGCTAGAGGGATAGGTTCCTGACCCAGAGACTCTCCATACTCTGGAATAGACTGCCCATACATATCAAGCTGAGCGCCTCTTTGGCCCTCTTTAAATGGAACCTTGAAGATTGGATGGGAGATAGGAAATTCACCCTGGGGATCACGTCAGTCACCCTGCTAGACAGGGGACCAGGGAAGTAAATATTCTAGGAAGAAATAGCCAGGGAATTGTTATGACTAGGCTTGTATAGGCCCTAAGACCGATAGCCTAGTACCAACCTATGAACCTATAAGTACTGTCAAAATGTTAAAATTATTCTCTAAAGGACCAACCACAATGAAAGGTATTAAAATATTTAATGATAAATAATAAAACAGAAAACAGGAGAATACTGAATGCAATAAACAACAGAGTTTCAACCACAGAGATATAAAAAATAATACAGTTGGATAGTTTCTCACAGATGCAGAAAGCAATAGTAAACTTTTCTCACTAAATATCCCTGACTAATTAAAGAATTATTGTTCTCTGACTACTTGCTAAAGCAAGGCAAACTGATGTGTGCTGAGTGTCTTACCACAGTAGAAGCCAGAGGATGTCTCTGTTTGTCTGTGTGGATGTGTGAGATTTATATCCTATTAGAAATCTTTTCTGTCAGATTCTAAAGTGCTGCTGCGAGGGTTCCAAAGAAACCAGATGATGGTTACAGGATGACATCACCTCCGGTCACCTACCCTGGTATTGTACACACACAGAGCTTTGCTAAGATCTGTGACAACATCTGAAAGCTATAACACAATTTCAAACTTTCCACCCTTCCAGGGTTCTCAGATAAGCATACACATTTGATCAGTTACAATAATACAACCTAATACACATGCATACATTAATTCTGTTCAGCAGGACCTACTGTTGATGCATTTATAACACAGGTAACTTTACTCTCCCTGGCACAGATGCCATTACCTCATAACATCACACACCACATAATATAAAATGAACTGAGATTATGTATGTGTTCTACAACAGCTTAGCTAGATTAGATAAAGATATTTATTTAAACAGCATGAATGCGAAGGAAGGACACTATTCATTCTGAATATAAGGCCAAAATGAGAGAAATTAATTATTTTGATGTTTCAAAAACTGAATGTGAAAGTTATATTAAAATTAATCTTTATCAAAAGCCCCATTATAGGAATTCTAACCAAAAAGCTGGCAGCTTTCATTCTTTACATGTACAAATGTAGACAACTAAGGCCAGATCCTAAAAGCTAAGTAATTCTGTTGTCAAACTTCAGTCTTTCAAGGAGAAATACAATATATGACAAATGGATTTCTGGAAAGAGATTCTTCATTTTGTTTGTTGAAAGTTTTTGTCCTTGTAATGGGAAGAATAAGTAGGAAGATGCCAGGTACATCTAAATGTTGACATAGACAGGATCTGACTTCGTTGAGTCATGTGAGGGAAAACGCTATGGACAGTAACAGTGCTAGGACCATTCTGTCTAAAAACTGTGTTAAGCCTATACAAAATTGAGATATTTTGATGGATAGTTTTGGTGAAGCTAGTGCAGTGTTCTCCAGGGACAGCACTATTGCTGCCGTAACGGTGCATAAAACATGAGACAATGTATGGTAAAAAAATCTATTTGCCAAAGATCATATGAATGAGAATGTTGTACACTGTGCATTTACATTTGTTGACTAGGAATATCCATCTGGGATGGATGGTACCTATTCAGTAAATTATTGGGGAGAGAGCTCCAGATAACATAAAGAATAAAGAATGTTCAGCATATATATGAGTGAGAGTACAAAGATATTACAAATGTCGAAACAATAAACTAATGCTTAACATATTACTAGACAGACAAAAAGTTGAGACATTGCGCAGAGGAATAATTATAATGCGTACTTAAGTGAAATAACTAATTAGGCTTCACAACAATTGCTAGACAACTGTGAAATTATAAATTGTCACAGTAATATAACAATTCAGAGTAAAGATAATAATTGAATGCCTTGAAAAAGATGTTTTCTAAGATATGCTTGAAACTGAGTTGAAGCTCATTCCACTGTTTAACAGAATAGACAGGATAAATAGCATTAAGAAATATTTTCTATTATTTAGGAATGGATCTAAGATGACCTTGAGCAAGTCTAATGTTACAGATGGTTTGTACAAATGAAAAGCATGACTGAGAAATATTTTAGAAAGCAGAGTTTACATTTGAATTTTATAAGGGTAAAGGATATCTATTTATTGAACATCCGGCTAAAAAGTGATGTAAAAAATGTTTTTTACAGTGATGTCCAGTTTCAGTTCTGTGAGTCTGCTGAATTCTTATTCATGCTTGTAAAAGGTAGTGTGCAAATTGGAGAATACCTGGCCTGGTGCCATAAGACAACTCATTGTTGAAGATTTCCAGTTGCTCCATACAAAGGTTATCAAATAACTTCTTCTGGCATATACAATTTTGTCAAAATGTTTTAATATTTGCTCTTGCTATGCTACTAAATCCTAGTGGCTAATACTTCTTAAGCTTCATACATCAAAATTTAGTAATATATTACTAGCATCTAGCCAACTCCATTGACACAGTGGGATACAATGCTCATTATGGCCCAGGCAAACCAAGTTTGATTAGCAGCTGGAGCTGGCCAGGGAGGGTGGCAGTTAATGGCCACTGCTGGCTCATCCATTCTGTGTGGATGAATACACCTCTGGTTCTCCACTTAGGTGAAATCTAATGGGAGCGCTAGGTGTCACACATATGTGAGCTTGTGCTGCCTAAGTGCATATGCACACAGATAAAACATCATGTGGAGGCATGCTCTCTTTGGTAGTCAGCTGTAACAGAACTCAGACAGCCACTGCAAGGGAGGGGGTACTCCTGGGAGAAGGGTAGAGACTCTCTGAAGGAGCAAAAAGCTGGCTCACTTCTTACCACTTCTCCATTGGGGAAAAACGTTGGACTATCCATGTAGGAAGGAATGAGATGTAGGGCTCTCTCCTTGCCAGAGGATGCCTTGTTCTTGCCCCACAGAAACAATGGGTTAACTGGATGTAGATAGAGGAGCCATCAGGCTGGACCTGTGGAAGAGAAAAAGAAAGTACTAACATAATATTGCATCCTCCAGGTTGCATATAGTCCCAAAACATCACTCCTCCAATAAAGCATCTCCTGTTCTTATAATACTCACCTATACATGCACAAATCACTTCAAATATCCATATTACATTTCATTTAAGGTAACCTTGTTTCCAAAGAAGATAAAGTCTTTGCCATGTCTACCTAAAACTATAGCCGGCAGGAGACACAGTGTATACCATCAAATGTATATAATTTTCTACTTTCTAGAAAATGTATTGCTCTGTTTCCCATATGCAACATCAAATTGCTTTCTTTCATCTTCTTGGGGAATGATTTTTGCACACACTCATCTTTCCATGGACACTGTTAGAGTAAACTGTTCTATATAAGCAGATTGATTTATGTAAAGTGTTATGGTGAAGAAGTGGGATTGTCAGAGAAATGAAGAAAGTAGACAGGAGTATAAGGAGACGAGGCATTTGGTGAAGAGAGAGGTGGTGAAGGCTAAGGATAAGGCATATGAAGAGTTATATGAAAGGTTGGACACAAAGGAGGGAGAAAAGGACCTGTACCAATTGGATAGACATAGGGACCAAGCTAGGAAAGATGTGCAAAAGGTAAAGGTGATAAAGGATAGTGAGGGAAATGTACTCACAAGTGAGGAGTGTATGTTGAGCAGATGGAAAGAATACTTTGAGGGGCTGACGAATGAAGAGAATGAGAGAGAGAGAGAAAGAAGGTTGGATGATGTGGGGATAGTGAATCAGGAAGCACAATAGATTAGCAAGGAGGAAGTAAGGACAGCTATGAAGAAGATGAAGAATGGAAAGGTTATTGGTCCAGATGACATACCTGTGGAAGCATGGAGGGTGTTTAGAAGGGATGGGAGTGGAGTTTTTAACCAGATTATTTAACGAAATCTTGGAAAGTGAGAGGATGCCTGAGGAGTGGAGAAGAAGTGTATTGGTACTGATTTTTAAAAATAAGGGTGATGTGCAGACCTGTAGTAACTACAGAGGAATAAAAGTGATCAGCCACAGCATGAAGTTATGGAAAAGAGTAGTGGAAGCTAGGTTAAGAACGGAGGTGATGATTAGTGAACAGCAGTATGGTTTCATGCCAGGAAAGAGCACTACATATGCAATGTTTGCTCTGAGAGTGTTGATGGAGAAGTACAGAGAAGGTCAGAAATAGTTGCATTGTGTCTTTGTGGACTTAAAGAAAGCATATGATAGGGTGCCTAGAGAGAAGATGTGGCATTGTATGAGGAAGTCGGGAGTGGCAGAGAAGTACGTAAGGGTGGTACAGGAAATGTATGAGGGCAGTGTGACAGTGGTGCAGTAGGAGTGATGGATGTGTTCAAGGTGGAGGTGGGATTATATCAAGGATCAGCTCTGAGCCCTTTCTTATTTGCAATGGTGATGGACAGGTTGACAGACGAGATAAGACAAGAGTCCCAGTGGACTATGATGTTTGCGGATGACATTGTCATCTCTAGTGAGGGAATGGAACAGGTTGAGCAAACCCTGGAGAGGTGGATATATGCTCTTGAGAGGAGAGGAATGAAGGTCAGCAGGACTAAAACAGAATATATGTACATGAATGAGAGGGAGGACAGAGGAATGGTGAGGGTACAGAGAGTAGAGCTGGCAAAGGTGAATGAGTTTAAATACTTGGGATCAACAGTTCAGAGTAATGGTGAGTGTGGAAGAGAGGTGAAGAAGAGAGTGCAAGCAGGGTGGAGTGGGTGGAGAAGAGTGTCAGGAGTGATTTGTGACAGACGGGTATCAGTAAGAGTGAAAGGGAAAGTCTACAAAATGGTAGTGAGACCAGCTATGTTATATGGATTGGAGACAGTGGCACTGGCGAAAAGACAGGAGTCAGAGCTGGTGGTGGCAGAGTTAAAGATTTCAGGATTTGCACTGGGTATAACAAGGATGGACAGGATTAGAAATTAGTATGTTAGAGGGTCAGCTCAGGTTGGATGGTTTGGAAACAAAGCCAGAGAGGTGAGATTGTATTGTTTTGGACATGTGTTGAAGAAGGATGCTGGGTATATTGGGAGAAGAATGCTAAGCATGGTGTTGCCAGGTAAGAGGAAAAGAGGAAAGCCTAAGATAAGTTTTATGGATGTGATGAGAGAGGATATGCAGGTGGTTAGTGTGACAGAACAAGATGCAGAGGACAGGAAGAAATGGAAACAGATGATCTGCTGTGACGACCCCTAATGGGAGCAGCTGAAAGAAAAAGAAGAAGAAGTTATTCAGATAAGCATAGTTAGTATAACACATGTTCAGCACAAGTGATATAGATTCTTGGCATCCATGGGCTTGCACATCTAGATTGTTCTATGCTGTTCTCCACTGATCTGCACTTTTCTACACTTTTCTTCTTGGGCAGCATGAGGTTGGCACAAGGAAGTCTAGAATGCAGAGCTCGTTCCGTTGAGAACTTTATAAAAGCAAAGGAACTCACTGGGTTGCAATTCTTTCTGAGGAGATTTTTTTGAGGAAATTTAATCGAGAGAAGTGGGAAACAAAAGTAGAGTTTGCCAGTTGGGCATGGGTAAGGACATCGGCCCAACAATAGCTTTACAATAAAAGACTTTAAAGCATTTATGTTGCAAAAGATAATTAAGTCTTGATGGAGAGTATTTTAATGTCAGTCAGTTAATACTTATTGTGGCTTAAGCTTAACTGAAATAAATAATCTCACTAAGGAAACACAAAGATACCATAGTGGAAATCACGAATAACGCTGTATAGTCCCAAATAATGTAAAAACAAATTTAATACAAAAATTAATATAGGTTAAGCACTTTCATCTATGTACTAGACTTCTTCAGAACATTGTCAATATGAGTGAGAACATTTAAATATACTATTACAACCAATGGCAATTGGATATTCAAATACAGACATATCTCATTATGACATCACTTCCCCTTGGTGAAACTATGGGTCTATAGGGAGGATGTATCATATTCTTGTGCATCTTTGGTATGCCTATAATAGTGGCCAACAAAGGATATTCGACTTTCAAAAACTTGTATAGTTCACCGTCTATCCTTTCTTCCAACAAGTATTCCTCTAATGAAGCATCTATACGCTGGTAGGCTATATGTACTTCATTAATGGATGATATCTTTTATGTTTCAGTATCCTGAAGGATGGTATAAATAGCATTTAAATAATCATTATTCTCCACCAAAACTACACCTCCCCCCTTATCCGGTTACAGAATTTTGATATCATTATTTGAATTTAGAGAACATAGTAATTCATATTCTTTTTTTACTGAGATTATATGTCAGCCTCTGTTGCTTAGTGGTTCTAGATAGTTGATATAAATCATCTATGACCACTTTTTCAAAACTGGCCAATAATGGGTGAGGTGGTGGGGTGAAAGTAGTTCTTTTTTTTCAATTGTCCTTCTGGTTTCTTGACTCCTACATCTTTGAAATACATACTAAGATTTAACTTGTGGACAAATAACTTAAATTCTATGATATAATCCACTACACTGAATCTCATGTTAGGAACAAATTTAATTCCTTTTCTAAATAAAGCAAAATGCTCGTCATGTAATTCCAATGTAGTATAATTATAAATATAAAAATTGCCCTTACCATATTTAACTTCATTGTATTTAACTATGTCTTGATTGTTAATAACATTCACCTTTTCATCCTGTCTGACCTGAAATTGGGTGTTTGATGGTTCCTGCAATTCCCCCTCCTCCTTCCTACATTCTCCCACTCTGTTTCATCCACTAAAAAAGAGTGGAAATCCTCATGTATAACATTATTGGACCTCTCAGGGTGTCTGGGATACCTAGAAGTACTGGCCTGATTATTCTTCACCTTATGGGTTTTATCCCAGTTATAAACATTCCCTTCTTTATATTGATTTAAATCTCTTCGAAGTTTGGCACACTTTCTGTTAAAAATTCTGTGATTATTATTTTTAGCATATTGGTATTGTCTATCATATAATTGCTGCCATTCATCAAATACAAGGTCTTGGGTAATACGAACATTCAGTTCTTCTACTTTTTTCATGAGTTTGCATAACTTACCATTGTTACACTTGAGAATAAATTTCATAAATATCAGTATATATTTTTTGGGTTTTATAATTTGCACTCTGATTCCTCACATCTCTGTTGAAACTTTTCCCCACCCCCTTCATTGTGGTTTCTGTTGCTTCTATGTTGTTAACTCAAGGTTCCCTTAATTTGAAATGTTAATAGCAGCAGTCTGCATTTAAAGTGGAACAGCCTTACAATATTTCTGAAAATATATAGAGCTGAGTATATTTTTCTGTATTTTCTGTATTATAGAGCTAAATTGTTGCTTATATATCTGTTGTCTTAGTGTTCTGCAAATATACAGAGATCAGTATATATTTTTTGGGTTTTATAATTTGCACTCTGATTCCTCACATCTCTGTTGAAACTTTTCCCCACCCCCTCCCTGTTCTGGTAGAAGTTTAAATTTGGTGGCTTTTGCAGTGCCCGCCTCACTGTAGATTTGATCTAGGACACTCCCCCAGTCCCATCTCTTTACCGCATTCTACCTAATAAACCCTTTCTGCACTTGCTTTTAGTCCTTTTTAATTTAATTACATTTTTCAAACTGTGTGTGGACTAATATTGCTACATACTCAAGTGTGCCAGCTTGCACTGCATGTGAATTGTTTTTACTACTGTTTTTGCTACTTTTCTGAAAAAAAAAAAAAAAAAAAAATTGTAAGCCTGTTTTCTACCTTTCCTGTAATTAGTGTTCCAGATACAGATTTGCTGTATCCAGGACTATTTGTAAGCTTCTGAGCCCTCAAGCCTTTCTGTGTTGGAGGGAAGCCTTCTAGCTTATCAGTGGGAGTGGTAAGCACTAGGTAACCTGTCTACCACATAAGGAGTGGTTCTGGCCCAGAATTTGTAGTTATTGGCCTTTTGGGCGGTCTTCCATCTCTCTCAACTTTCTGATTTGAAGGCCTGCATTTGCACTTGTTTTTGTCCTGTAACTCCTGGGCCCATCTCATTTGCTCACTCAAAAAAAAAAAAAAAAAATCTGCTTTTACTGTATTTGTGTTTTTTCCTACTTTATTTTGCTTTTGCGTCATCTTAAAAGTACTCAATTGTATTTATTACTGCTTGGTGTAACTCATTCTAAGCCTTTTAGTTTAAGCACTTGGGCTTCAGACCAGTTGTTTTACATTAGGAAGGTTTGTGGCCTACACTGTGGTGGCAGGACAGGTAGCTTACATCCTTCTAAGTTGTGAACTGCTGATTGTGGGCTCAGTGTCTGTTTTTCTAAAAGTGTATTAATTCTGGTTTAAGCACTTGGGCTTCACACCAGTTGTTTTACATTAAGAAGGTTTGTGGTCTGCACTGTAGTGGCAGAACAGGTAGCTTACATCTTTCTAAGTTGGGAACTGCTGATTGAGGGCTCAGTGTCTGTTATTCTAAAAGTGTATTAATTCTGGTTTAAGCACTTGGGCTTCAGGCCAGTTATTTTACATTAAAAGGGTTCGTGGTCTGCACTCTTGTGGGAGAAGAGGCTGGACTCTGCCCTTCTGAGCTGGGAATTTCTGGTTAAAGGCTTATAGTGCCTGCATATTTGAACTGCTTCTTACTGAAATTGGTACACCTTGTTTGATGTAGCATAGACTAGATCCAGGCCTGCTGAATCTAGCTTTGTTTGTATAACTTGAGCACTAATCCAGGCATTCTTTAAAGTATTCAATTGTATTTATTACTGCTTGGTAGTAACTTGATTAAAGTGTAGCTATCATTCTAAGTCTTTTGGATTAAGCACTTGGGCTTCAGACCAGTTGTTTTACATTATGAAAGGTTTGCGGCCTGCACTGTGGTGGCAGGACAGGTAGCTTACATCCTTCTAAGTTGTGAACTGCTGATTGAGGGCTCCGTGTCTGTTATTCTAAAAGTGTATTAGTTCTGGTTTAAGCACTTCGATTTCAGGCCAGTTATTTTACATTAAGAAGGTTCGTGGTCTGCACTCTTGTGGGAGGAGAGGCTGGACTCTGCCCTTCTGAGCTGGGAATTTCTGGTTAAAGGCTTATAGTGCCTGCATATTTGAACTGTTTCTTACTGAAATTGGTACACCTTGTTTGCTGTAGCATAGACTAGATCCAGGCCTGCTGAATCTAGCTTTATTTGTATGCTGCTTGTTTGTTTGCTTGTTATTTCCTTGAAACGCTAATTCCATCTAAAACGCAGCTTTTAAGCACTTCTGTGGATCCCTAGTGATATCTGCATTGCTTACTGTACTTATTTCCTTGTTTCACTTGAAAGAAAGCTACTGTTTGTCTTTTTGCATTTAAGTTACCTGGCAGTTGCTCACTAAAGCAATTATATAAGTCAGCACTAAACTATTAAAAGCACTATACCCTCACAAACTCCCCTTGAGTACCTCGTTCCCCATTGGCCCTTTTTTCAATTATAAAGGAATTCCCAATACTATTCTAGCATGTCCAAAGGTCAGTTGTCAATCTCCTCTCTGGTCCAGCTGATGAATCTGGGAATCTTGAGGCAATGTTACAACTGCCTCATGTACACAGACAACCCTCTCCTCCTCCCAACAAATTCCAACACATGTGAGAGATGCAACCATATAGCCATAATGGAGGCTAAGCTCTCTCAACTCAGTACTGGCGAAACCAGTCAGGAGGGGAAGGAAACCTCACTCACTACAATTCCAGTCTCACATAGACCTACCACGACAGCAAACCAAACACATAAACACACAAAAACATACTCGGAGGCTCTAAATAAAAATCTGCCTAAGCAGCAGAGACCTCCAAAGCAGACACCCAAGCAACCGCTACCCCAAAACAAAACACGTGCAACACATAGCTCACAAAGCCAGTGTGCCGAACAGTCACAGCCCTTAAGGCTAAACAACACACCTGATACACTTGTAATAGGTGACTCTATCGTCAGGCACACTGACATCCCGCTCACCAGGCTGAACAAGGAGAAGCTCACGGTGAGCTGCTTGTCGGGCGCTAGGATCCGCCACATAACACAAGCACTCAGGTCACTCCAAGGCAAGTACAAATATGACTCAGTCATTGTCCATGCTGGTGTGAATGACCTGAGACGTACCTCCCTGGACTACATGAAAAGAGACATAGAGGAGCTCTCTGAGCATGTAGCCCAGGCCAGTATGACCCTGACCTTGAGTAGCATCTTACCCTCACCAAGAATGATGCCAGAATATGAAGACAAGATGATCAATTTCAACAATTGGCTTAAGTACTGATGTCATTTAAAGGGGATCCAATGCCTGTCAGCCTGGGATGACATGCTCGACAAGCCACGATGCTTCACTAGGGACGGCTTGCACCTGTCACCCCTGGGCTTTCAGATATTGGCAAAGGCTCTTGCTACCCCCATAGTGCCTTTTTTAGGCAAGGCTCAAAAGACAAACCCACCTCCATAGGTATCACAAGGGATAAGAAACTAAGAGTAATGCTACTCAATGCCAGAAGTCTAAACCTCAAGATGCACGCACTCAAAACTCTCCTTAGCATGGAGAAAATCGATATCTGTGCAGTAACAGAAACCTGGTTCAAGGCTCCAGAGAGCACCCCAGCACTACCAGGTTATACCTCATACCATGCTTTTCGGCCCCAAAACTTGGACCGTACCACAAAAGGAGGGGGAGTATCAATATTCGTCAAAGATACCCACACCTCCAGGTTGGTGGTACAGCACGAAGCATCAGAAACTATTCATGTGCAACTAACAGTGGGTAAAACTGCCTTCCAGTTTATAGCCTGCTACAGACCACCCTCCCAAACCCAGGAACCCCACTCGGCCTTCCTGAGAACACTGGAAAATATGAAGGTCTCTCCAAACACCATTATATTGGGCGACTTCAACTACCCAAACATAGACTGGGAGCATTACTCTAGCTCCAACACCCTAGCCCAAAGGTTCCTAGAATTTATAAACTCAAATGCTTTGGAACAACTTGTTACCACTCCCACAAGAGGGGAAAACATACTGGACCTGATCATCACCAACATGGGGACTCTATGCTCCAGACCTGAAGTGTATCCCTCACTGGTAAGATCAGACCATAAACTAATCTCACTGGATATTCACATCCGACTCCACCCCCTGCCCTGAAAACCACAGTGAAAAACTTCTCTAAAGCAAATTTCACACTCCTCAAAACCGAGGTGGAATCCTTCAAAGCCCCCGGGCCTGTGGAAAATACGGCCCAGACCGCAGAATCCTTTATAAACGCATTCTATGAACACCTTCAGGAATGCATGGATCATGCAATCCCAAATAAAACCAAGACCCAATCCTCCAAAGGCAGGTGTCCTGTCTGGTGGACCCCAGCCATAAACAAACTATACAATAGAAGGAGGAAGCTACTACATGATAGAGCAAAATCCCAAAAAGGGAAGGCATCTCTGATCAGTATTAGCAAAAACTACAGGCACTCATAAAATCATCTAAGGCCAGCTTTGAGAGAAAAATTGCACAGGACACTAAGGATAATCACAAGGCTTTCTTTAGTTATGTTAGGAACCTGAGTGGGAATTCCCAGATATGCTCAAAATTAGTCCAAAATGACAAAAAATACACCGAACCCACAGACATTGCCAACATCCTAGCTGACAGGTTCAGCGCAAACTCCCCCCCCCCCACCAAAAGGGCAAATATTTATCCCAGCAGAGTGCTGCCCCCCTGACATCTCAGATGCTCAGGTAAGAGCTGCTCTCTCCAAAGCAAAAAACACAGCATCAATGGGACCAGACGGTGTCCCGGGCTGTGTCCTACATGAACTCCAAGAAGAACTAAACCCAAATATAAAACTACTGTTCAATCTTAGCCTTACTACAGGATATGTACCCAAAGAGTGACGTACAGCAACAGTGGTCCCTCTCCACAAAGGTGGTGCCTCAACGGATCCTGGAAACTATTGCCCCATAAGCCTGACTAGCTTAGTCTGCAAAGCTATGGAAAGGATCATCATGGACCTCATAAATAAAGATATTGGGGACCTACAGACACTGGATCCTGCCCATTTCGGCTTTGTTAAGGGCAGATCCTGCCTCTTAAACCTGGTTGATTTCTTTGAAACAGTCACCAAGGCCATTGACGAGGGGAAGGTGGTCCACACAGCCTACCTGGACCTCGCAAAAGCCTTCGATACAATACCCCACTCGGGCATTATAGATAAGCTCACCAGCTTAAATATAAACCCCTATGTCACTAGATGGGTTGCAAACTGGCTCAAGGACAGAACCCACATGGTTAGAATTGCTGGAGCCATGTCAGACTCCAAACCAGTTACAAGTGGCGTCCCACAAGGCTCAGTCCTGGGACCTCTCTTGTTCGGTATATATTTCTCAGAGGTACAGGCCAACACGGAAGGACTGTGGCTGACTAAGTTCGCAGATGACTGCAAACTGGGCGCCATAATCGACTCTCCAGCCGACACAAGCATCCTCCAAAAGGGCCTCATAGAAACAGACAACTGGTGCCAGAGCCATGGCCTCAAGCTAAACGCCAAAAAGTGTATAGTCATCCCCTTTGGCAAAAACAAAGTGCCCACAAATTACCACATAGGTGGTAATCCATTAAGTACAGAAGACGTAATTAGGGATCTGGGGACCCAAGTTGATAGCAATCTCTCATTTGACAACCACGTGGCCAAAGTGGTTAGAAAAACATTTTATATAGCCCACCTAATCATGAAGGGATTCACATCTAGATCTGGGGAGGTCATCGTGCCTCTTTACTCATCCCTTATCAGGCCCATAATTGAGTACAATGCTCCTTTTGGGATGTACTTTACCAGACACCTGCAGCAACTGGTAAGACCCCAAAAGTACCTCACCAAGAGGATCATAGGGCTCAAACAGATGCCATATGCTGCCCGGTTAAAGAAACTCCAGCTCTACTCAGTGGCATACCGCCTGCTCAGAGGCGATCTGTGCCTGACGTATAAAGCCATGTCCAACCCGGAATTAATGGACATGCTGTACCTCAGAAAATCCAAATCCCATCGAGCTACGCGCTCGAGAGACTTGAACCTCAGCACTGAAATAAATAGGACATGCTGGAGGGACAGATTCATAACCCAGAGGCTCCCTTCACTCTGGAATAAAATCCCAGTCCAGGTTAGGCAGAGTCCCTCATTGACTCTCTTCAAGAGGAATCTTGATGAGTGGATGGGAGATCGTAGGTTTACCCCAGGTATCACTTCTGTGTCACTGTTAGACAGAGGCACAGTATACTAACCTCGAAAAAGGGCATAGCAAAATTAATTTAAAATGGGTGGCGAAAGCCAAACACACTCTGGCTAGGCTTATAAATGCCCTAGGGCAGATAGCCTAGTATGAACCTATGAACCTATGAAGCTAATCATCTCAAAGTTATCAAACATTTCATTGCATTCATGTAAATTTTCTACAGTCATATCAACACCCATGGGTTTCTTAAAAAACCTGAGCCCCATGGGAACAATGCGTAAGGAAATGCAACGATTTAAATAGGCATTATCTAACTGTATGCCTTTGATGGTGTTCAGTTTTTTACCAAAAACATGTATCATGTCTTTTATAGTCCTATAATTTTGTTAGCTAGTATTAGTATCAATACTAGCTCTATTATCATGAAATTGGAAGTCCTGCACGTTCGTTAAAAAAGAGTCAAGCCCTCCATGCCTAATGTTAACTTTATTGCTGCCTTGTCTGTCTGCTACTGAATTAGAAACAGACTCGGTTACAGTACCTTGATTGCCGTGGTTAACGGCTACAGAATAAGTCCGTTTAGGTGCAGTTCTTTTAGGTATAGCACCCAAACTACGAACCTCGTCCTCTGTATTGTTGCCATCCTCATCTGGGTTTCTGGTCTCATGCTCTTGTTGACCAGCAATGATAGAATGAGAGGACCCAGTCTTGTTGTTAGGAGTACTGCTGAAATCTCCTTGCTCACACCAAACTCGAGGCAATCCCGAGCTGCCCATTTTATTATGTAAATACGCGGGACGTTCAACATCTCCATTATGGCTCCTGATAGGTTGACTGAATAAATCTGTCAGTCTAGTGACTTCTCCTTTTAAAATTGTCATTTCAGATTATAATTTATGTATCGTATCCCTTCGGATCAGAGAAAATATGGAGGATAATTCATCCAGCGAATTCATGATTGAAAAGAACAACTGTTGAACAAACGAAACCACGTAGTAACAACTTCACTAAGGAAACACAAAGATACCACAGTGGAAATCACGAATAATGCTGTATAGTCCCAAATAATGTAAAAACAGATTTAATACAAAAATTAATATAGGTTAAGCGCTTTCATCTATGTACTAGACTTCTTCAGAACATTGTCAATATGAGTGAGAACATTTAAATATACTGTTACAACCAATGGCAATTGGATATTCAAATACAGACATATCTCATTATGACACCACTTCCCCTTGGTGAATGATAGAGAAATTGTGAAAAGTTGTTAAAAAATTATAAAAAATAATTATAATAAATTTAAACACCTCCCAACTGATGTATTCTACATCCTAACTTCTTGAATTGGTTTGACTGGTATGTTATCATTAATTCCTGGCATGGCGGTGGCATTTAACAATATTTGCCATCTCACCTCCTTTTCGCTTAATAATGCCTTCAGATTTCCACCCCTTTGATTGGGGAATAATACTTCCAATAAGGCAAACTTAAATGTTTCACATCCAGGGCTATCTCTAATATGTCTATATAAGGGGTTATTGACATCACCTTTTTTGATAGCATACAGGTGGTCATATATCCTATCCTTTAAACGTCGGCCAGTTTTACCCACATAAAATCCCTGACAACTGGTACATTGAGCGAAGTATATAACATTCTTGGTTTGACAGTTACCTCTCATAAAATATATCCTGGTTTGACACTTATTACTAACTTGTATTGATGGTTCCTCTAATATAGCGAAACATTGTTTGCATCTCCCACATTTAGTAGTCCCTGTCCTGAAGGGTTTTATATGTGAGTTGCCAGTATGTAACCTATTTTTTATGTTTTTCCCTATCTTGTTTACAAACTTAGGAATGTTCCCTATCAAACCATAAATTTTAGAATCACTTTTCAAAATGCTCCAGTTGTTAAGAATAATATTTTTAACATCTACGGTGTTTTTATTGTAGGGTAAAATACACGCCTTATTAAATCCATCAGTGGTAGTGACATTAATTTGTTCGTTACCTATACCCAACTCAATGCCTAACAAAGGCTTGTATTTTCTGCCCCATTCACTTATAACATATGCCACCACATCATCAACCACTGCAATGGGGTATCCTCTTTCTTTAAACAATGTTCCAATATACCCCAATTCAATTGAAATAAATAATCTGATGTTGTAAATCTTTATTCATTCCTTACTGTTAGGACTTCGGTTCTGCCCTCGGAACCAACACGGCTGTTTCCAAGCTCATGCCAGCCAAAAACTCTCAGCTAAGACCTACCCATAATGCCCCTCTCATAGTTACTCCAGATCTCATTTGCTGTGTTCCTCGTCAGACGTGCTTAGCCATCTCTCTCAAGGTAAGTGGAAATTTGTGATTTTTTTTTTGTGTAGTTTCTCTTCAAACTTTCTCATTTTTTAGTCAGTTTAGTCTTTTCTTACTATCGCCTATAACATGCTTCTGTTTCCTACCCTCTACCTTTGGTAGTTAAATCTCTACCATCATTGGTATTGTCCCTCTCCCCTGCCTTTGGTAGGCTTTCCTTTACCACTTATGGTATTTTTTAATATCGTTGGTATTATCTCCTTTCTTTCCCTTTTTGTTGTTTTTTTTCTTTAGAATATCCCTTTGTTGCCTGTACTATGTCAGACAAAGTTAAGTTGAGGTTTAAATAGTGTGACAAGTGTGGGCATAAGATGCCCAACTTGGACGGCCACGCTCGATGCGTTTACTGTTTGGGAGTGGACCATATAAATGCTGATTGTGACATTTGTTCTAGTTTTAGCAATCACACTCTAGCAGAGTGTAAAAACAAACTAATTTTGAAAGGTTTAATCAAAACACCTTTTTCGGGAGGCTCTATCTGGGTCAGAGGTCTCACTGCCTCCTAAGACCAAGAAACACATGGAAAAACAGAGTCACTCGGTTCCTGCATCTCTGTCAGTTATGGAACCGTGTCAGCTTCTTGCTTCTCCGGCGTCCTCGGCGCAGACCTCTTCGGCACCAGGCCCTGTGACTTCTCCTTCGGTGCTGTGTCTGATGTTGACTCCTGTTTTGGTTCCAGCCTCGGCACCACTGGCTTCAGTGCCATCCTTGGTTCTGACAATGGCTTTCACGAACAAACCTGCTTTGGCACCATCCCTGGCCATGGTGCCATCAGCTTCTTCGACTCCACAGACTATGACCTTGATTCCTAAAGTCGAATATCTCCTAAGAACCAGATACTTTCCAAAGTATGACCCTTTTTTGGAGTATTGGTTTATCCCCTTTCTTGAAAGACCTGATTCTCCTTCAGCAACCTCCTTTAGATCCACCAGGAGTCTTTCCTAACTAGATGTAGTGCGGGTTGTGGACCAGCTTCTGGCAGCTAGGGGATTGCCCACTCCAGCTAGACCTTCCACCCCCTTTGGCTCGGAATCCTTCACAGCATGTTCTCCTATTTATCCTCCTCCAGCCTCTACCCAGGCCCTGGAGATCTCGGTACTGATGTCCACCCCGGTGCATACTGTCTCAGCCGCAACTGCAGATTTTTCCCTGTTGGCACCAATCACCCTTGCTTCATTGGCTCAGTTGGAGCCAGTGCACTCTCGGAGCAGTGTTTGGATTTTCGGCACCTTGGTACCTAGCCCGACATCTATTTTTTTCGCTGGTGCTGTCTATGTCCATGGCTCCAACAGCTTCCAGTCCTCTTGGAGCTCCTCACCTGGAGGTGGGCTCCTCAGGGTGGGGTGTGCCCCCAGTTTTGAGGTTGTCCTTCTTGGTTCCAGGCTCCTATCCCTTCTCAGATGGGCCTGCTTTCCAGGTGATGGAGAGGGTTCTTGCCTCCGCAGGCTCGCAATCAGCATCAGTGACATCAGCACCAGTATCCCTGTCTAGCATGCAGCTGTCCCAACCACCTACTTTGGGATTCCGGGCACAGGAGCTGCACATTGATTCCCCTGAGGACTCTATCACTGAGGACACCGATTGTTATGAGGGGGGAATGGTCCCCAGGGTCTCCCCCAGATGACTTCTCATTTGGAGATATTCTCGAAATCCTCAAGCAGCGGGGAGACTGGAAGTCCTCTAACCCTTCTTCTGAGGAATCAGTGTTCTTGCAGGCCTTCCATGCCCATCTATATACTTCCTGGGTGACCCCACCTGTGGATGAACTTATTAGGCTGATCGTGCAGCATACCTGGAATGCCCCAGACAGCATAGAACCTGTACCCCAGAGGCCGGACAAAATTCTATCTACCCCTGAAGACCAACCCAACTGGTCCAAGTAGTTGACAGTTGATTCCGTAGTCGTGGCGGCTGCCACCAAGAGGGAACTTGCAGAAGATAGTTCCACTGTCCATCCGCTGTACAGGGAGTCTCGGGCCATGGACAGACTAGGGAAGCCAACCTATGCTTCAGTGACCTTTGCCATTCGGACTTTGAACTATCTGGCACACTTCACTCTCCTCCAAAGAGACCTAATCTCTAAAATGTCTTCCTCTTTGGCGGGGGTACTGCCTGATGAGGTGCATGACAATGTTGCCTCACAGCTAGCTACCCTTGAATCTATCTTGAACTCCTTGATGTGTTTGATATGTCACACCACCGGGGGGGAAGCTCGAGCTGTTGCATCAGGCATTGTCATGAGATGCCAAGCTTGGATGCATTTGTGTGATTTCACAGACCCCTTTAAATCTTCCTTCGTCAATGCGCCTGTCGGTGAATCTGCACTTTTTCATCCCAACGTACAAGACATGCTAGCACGAAGTGAGAAAGACGGAAAGACCTTGTCTGCTGTGGGCATACATTTTTCCACCCCCCCAGAGGTCCTACTCCAGGAACCAGAGGGGAGGAAAATTGTGGTTCAAGAAATCCCAAGGGTCTTTTCGTGACACTCGTGGTGAGCAATCCCCCCTGGGGCAGAGGGCGCAACTCATCTGGAAGACAACCCTTTTGGGGTAGAGGGGTCCATGTAACCAGGGCTCTAGAGATTCCTTCTCCGTCTGACCCTACCAGCACTCCTGAGCAGTGGCCCGATTGCTTTCCTCTGGAAGCAGTTGGGGGTCATTTTTCTCTGCACCTACCAGCCTGGCAATGTATTACTACCGATGTTTGGGTGCAGAGAATAATATCCAGAGGCTACCAGATACCATTCAATTTAAATCCCAGATCCGTCAAACGAATCCCCGATGTGCTACCCAGTCAGAGTGAGGTAGCAGCCTTAGGAATAGAAAAGCTGCTAAGAAAAAGAGTCATCCAACCAGTCCCACCAGACCATAGAGGATCCGGGTTTTACTTGAGGTTCTTTTTAGTGCCAAAAATGACAGGGAACTGGAGACCAATCCTGGATCTCAGCCTATTGAATAAATTAATCAAACCTCAAAAATTCCAGATGGTCATGGTACAGTCCATTCTCCCCTTTCTAGGGTGGTCTATAGACCTCCAGGACGCGTATTACCACATAAAGATGGATCACCGCTCCCGGAGATTTCTCTGCTTCTGGCTGGGAGCTAATCACTACCAGTTCAGGGCACTGCCATTCAGTCTCTCGACAGCCCCCCAAGTGTTCACCAAATGTATGGCAGTTGTAATAGCTCATCTTCGACTACAAGGATTCCAGGTGTTTCCGTATCTAGACTATTGGCTCCTTACTTCCCCGACCAGGAATCTTCTAATCCACAGCCTCTCTTACACTCAAGGCCTCGCTCTCCACTTGAGAATTACAATCAACAAGGACAAATTTCAAATGTTCCCAACAAAAACACTGGAATTCATTTGAGCAGTTTTTGACCCAACATCCTGTCAAGCTTCCCTCCCTCCTCACAGGCTTTCGAAAATAAGACTCCAAATCCAAGCTCTTCTTCCACAGACCTTTGTACCAGCATGCCTTGTACTGCAACTCTTAGGCTCCATGGTAGCTGCCATTACTCTAGTACCACTGGTGAGGTTGCACATGAGAATACTACAGTGGCTTCTTTCTTCACAGTGGTTGATCTTAACTCACCCAAGGAAGAAATGCTATGGTGGATGAAGTCAGAATCGAATCTTTGGTGTCGACCATTTTGTCTCCCCAACTCACGGCCATGGTGACCACGAACGTTTCCCTGTTAGGGTGGGGGGGGGGGCATTTCCAGGGAAAGATGGTCCAAGGCACCTGGTCCCCCATGGAGGCCAGTTTTCACATAAATGTCCTGGAACTGAGGGCAGTTCTCTTGACATTGCAAGCATTCCATACATCCCTCCCTTCTGGGACCATTGCAATTCATTTGGATGACATGTCAGTTGTCTGGTATATCAACAAGCAAGGCAGAACCAGGTCTTACCCCCTGTGTTGGAAGCCATGAGGATTTGGCACTGGGCGATAGCTTCCAACCACTTTCTTATAGCAACACACATTCCTGGGAGTTCCACCCTTATTGTGGACAATCTGAGCAGGAACATCCTGATGCGTCATGAGTAGTCCTTCAATCCTGTAATAGCAGATCAGCTTTTCTGCTGTTGGGGCAAGCCTTGCTGTGATCTGTTTGCTTCCACCTTAAACAACAAATGCAGAAGCTACTTTGCCCTGATCCCCCCTCAGGGGGAACCCCTGTGGGATGCTCTAATGCACGATTGGCCCCCAGGCCTACTGTATGCTTTCCCCCCATTTCCCTTCATCTCAAAATTCCTCCAGAAAGCCCAAAGGTTGAGAAGCAAAGTGATCCTCATTGCCCCTTATTGGGGGTCTACTTTATCCTCTCGAAAGCTGAAATGATCTAATACATATACCGCGACACATAAAGCCCAAACGTCAACTAAGCCGAAATGTAAACATCCCGAAACTGAGAATATCAAAAAGTTTTTGTTGGCCAACTTCCCTCTCAAATATAAACAAAACATGCTGTTTTCCTATACCCAGTGAACTGAAAACAAAGCACGCTTTCCCTTTAGCATATCAATTGTACCTACATATATCTCTATTCAAAACAAAACTAAAATTAAACAAAATAACGCTTTTCTTTCAGCATAAGATATCTTTCCACCTCTCTTTACATAATACAGACACATTAAACTAAAACAAATTACGCTTTGACTTCAGCGTAACATCTATACCTACATCTATATCTTACAAATAGGAATACAACTAAAAAACATAGCACTGTATTTAATAGTGAAATACTACTTGTAATGTTTACAACACATATCCTAAGGTTTTCCTTACCACTTTACGTCAACAAACATAATATGTGCAACTCTTGTAGGTACAATTAGCAGACGTAAGTAAATTTATTGATTACAGTACGAGACTGACATAATATTCTTAAATTTTTAGTAACATGCCCACTGTCTTTAAGAAATCCTGTACATTATACTCATGTTGTTTAGCAATCACAACTTGCAAACGGTTCTGCCGATAAATTGTTTTTCTCTTTTTAAGTGATGGCGGACACGCTGTCATAAAATCTAAATGCAGCTCATCTACTCTAGTCTGTTCTCTTGCCAAAACACTCAACACAGCAGGGATATCAGATATTTGTTTTCCTAGCAAACACCAAATCCGTCTGTGCCAGCCTTCCACGTAGTTTTGCGTGTGAGGTAAACACTTGTCATAAAGGGATGAAATGTTCCAGAATGAGATAGGATATATTGGGGGAAATCTGCTAGGTGTTATAGTTCTAGTACATTGTTTACGTACATGCCCTAATTCATACATATCTGAGAAATAGTTTAGCAATTCTCAGCCATCTTGTGTGAAATTCTTAGAAAGGTCATGAAAGGTTGCAACAACGTCATATTCCTTAAGGAATGACAAAGCTATAAGCTTTTTAACTGAGTGCTGAAATTCTACACATAGGTTCATAGGTTCATAGGTTCATACTAGGCTATCTGCCCTAGGGCATTTATAAGCCTAGCCAGAGTATGTTTGGCTTTCGCCACCCATTTTAAATTAATTTTGCTATGCCCTTTTTCGAGGTTAGTATACTGTGCCTCTGTCTAACAGTGACACAGAAGTGATACCCGGGGTAAACCTATGATCTCCCATCCACTCATCAAGATTCCTCTTGAAGAGAGTCAATGAGGGACTCTGCCTAACCTGGACTGGGATTTTATTCCATAGTGAAGGGAGCCTCTGGGTTATGAATCTGTCCCTCCAGCATGTCCTATTTATTTCAGTGCTGAGGTTCAAGTCTCTCGAGCGTAGCTCGATGGGATTTGGATTTTTGAGGTGCAGCATGTCCCTTAATTCGGGTTGGACATGGCCTTATACGTCAGGCACAGGTCACCTCTGAGCAGGCGGTATGCCACTGAGTAGAGCTGGAGTTTCTTTAACCGGGCAGCATATGGCATCTGTTTGAGCCCTTTGATTCTCTTGGTGAGGTACTTTTGGGGTCTTTCCAGTTGCTGCAGGTGTTTGGTAAGGTACATCCCAAAAGGGGCATTGTACTCGATTATGGGCCTGATGAGGGATGAGTAAAGATGCACGATGACCTCCCCTAATCTAGATGTGAATCCCTTCATGATTAGGTGGGCTATATAAAATGTTTTTCTAACCACTTTGGCCACGTGGTTGTCAAATGAGAGATTGCTATCAACTTGGGTCCCCAGGTCCCTAATGACTTCTTCTGTACTTAATGGATTACCACCTATGTGGTAATTTGTGGGCGCTTTGTTTTTGCCAAAGGGGATGACTATACACTTTTTGGCGTTTAGCTTGAGGCCATGGCTCTGGCACCAGTTGTCTGTTTCTATGAGGCCCTTTTGGAGGATGCTTGTGTCGGCTGGAGAGTCGATTATGGCGCCCAGTTTGCAGTCATCTGCGAACTTGGTCAGCCACAGTCCTTCCGTGTTGGCTGTACCTCCGAGAAATATATACCAAACAAGAGAGGTCCCAGGACTGAGCCTTGTGGGACGCCACTTGTAACTGGTTTGGAGTCTGACATGGCTCCAGCAATTCTAGCCATGTGGGTTCTGTCCTTGAGCCAGTTTGCAACCCATCTAGTGACATAGGGGTTTATATTTAAGCTGGTGAGCTTATCTATAATGCCCGAGTGGGGTATTGTATCGAAGGCTTTTGCGAGGTCCAGATAGGCTGTGTGGACCACCTTCCCTTCGTCAATGGCCTTGGTGACTGTTTCAAAGAAGTCAACCAGGTTTAAGAGGCAGGATCTGCCCTTAACAAAGCCAAACTGGGTAGGATCCAGTGTCTGTAGGTCCCCAATATCTTTATTTATGAGGTCCATGATGATCCTTTCCATAGCTTTGCAGACCAAGCTAGTCAGGCTTATGGGGCGATAGTTTCCAGGGTCCGTTGAGGCACCACCTTTGTGGAGAGGGACCACTGTTGCTGTACGCCACTCTTTGGGTACATATCCTGTAGTAAGGCTGAGATTGAACAGTAGTTTTATGTTTGGGTTTAGCTCTTCTTGGAGTTCATGTAGGACGCAGCCTGGGACACCGTCTGGTCCCATTGATGCTGTGTTTTTTGCTTTGGAGAGGGCGGCTCCCACCTGAGCATCTGAGATGTCGGGGGGGGCAGCACTCTGCTGCGATAGATATTTGCCCTTTTGGTGGGGAGGGGGGGAGAAGTTTGCGCTGAACCTGTCAGCTAGGATGTTGGGGATGTCTGTGGGATCAGTGTATTTTTTGTCATTTTGGACTAATTCTGAGCATATCTGGGAATTCCCACCCAGGTTCCTAACAAAACTAAAGAAAGCCTTGTGATTATCTTTAGTGTCCTGTGCAATTTTTCTCTCGAAGCTGGCCTTTGACGATTTTATGAGTGCCCTTAGTTTTTTGCTAATACTGATCAGAGATGCCTTCCCTTTTTGGGATTTTGCTCTATCATGTAGTAGCTTCCTCCTTCTATTGTATAGTTTGTTTATGGCTGGGGTCCACCAGACAGGTCGTCTGCCTTTGGAGGATTGGGTCTTGGTTTTATTTGGGATTGCATGATCCATGCATTCCTGAAGGTGTTCATAGAATGCATTTATAAAGGATTCTGCGGTCTGGGCCGTATTTTCCACAGGCCCGGGGGCTTTGAAGGATTCCACCTCGGTTTTGAGGTGTGTGAAATTTGCTTTAGAGAAGTTTTTCACTGTGGTTTTCTGGGCAGGGGGTGGGGTCGGGATGTGAATATCCAGTGAGATCAGTGAACATGTATCATATAGCTTTGCTAGACCTAAAGATCGTACTTTTCGCCAGATATTTTGCGAAAAATGAAACAGGCAGCCTTTCGCTGACACATTCGGAAAGTTGTATGAAATACTCTTTATAGACACTTGCTCAAAATCACACAACATGTACTTTACAGACACTTCTAGCTTTAGTTTCTGCAGCAAGTTAAACAAACAATCCCACATGTAATTATAAGCTTTGAATGACTTCTTGCTCATAAGACAATACATGAGGGGTAAACATTTTGATACAAGTGCATGAATACTATATAGCTGTCTACACAGCTTTCCCTTAGTTAAAAACACACCATCCATTAACCAGATCTCGGAGCTAGAAAGGTCTTTTAGGTTTTCTTCGGTGGTAAATACTAACACATGAAGGTTAGCGTATACATCCAGTTTCCTTTCCTGTACAAACTTTGCCTTTTTTAAAGCATAATCATCAACTGAAACCATGTCTAGAGGTATGTTAGACCTACTATATTTCACATACTGCAAATGCTGCACACTATTTACTGTCTGCAACATAGATCTACGTGTAGGAAGCGCTACAGTACTTTCTAATGAAGTACTTGCTACAACATCATCTACCACTAGCACTGGAGTGCTTCTAGACATACTAGCAAGATGTCTAAGTTTTTCACAGGCTTGGTATTTCTCAACTTCAGTTGGATCTGAAGGATGTTCATTTGCTGTAGATTTCACAAAAATTTCTCCGTTATGTAATGAATTAGTTATCGCTGTACCTTTACACTTCATTGTTCTTTTTAAACGACAACACCAGTACTTCCTGCATTTTATTACCTTTTCTAAATTGTACAGATAACCTTCTATAAGCAGCATTTATTTCTCCTGCTGAGACTTAACTCTACTGTATGCATTACCTAGCACACCGGGAAATGGGAGAGCTTTTCCAGCCATTGATAATCCGTTATTCATGTTACGAACGGAGTTCACTAAAGACAGATATTTAATAGTCAGCATACAGATGTAGCAAATTATAACACTACATTAAACAAGTTCTAATCAATTAAGCTTTAATTATTTAATACGTGATGTACTTAAACACTTCATACTGAACGTACAAAGTACGTGCCAATGTCATGACGTAGCAACACATCATCGCGTACTTACACTGCCTCTTCCTTAATTTAAATACTGGTCGGGCCAACTAATATTTTTCAGTATTTTCAAATTCTATATATTAACGTTTCGCCTTATTTGTAGTTCATTTTTTATGTGTCGAGTTCTATGTATTCGATCATTTCAGCTTTCAAGACGATAAAGTAAACCCCCTTATTGGCCCCGTCAAGTCTGGTTTCCATTCCTATGGCCTCATCTAATTCACAGCCCTTGGATCCTGGATCATTCCCAAAGTCTGCTATCTCACCCTCAGGGACTGATTCACCCCAATCTCCACAGCCTCAAGCTCACAACTTGGTTCCTCCACTTTCAATGATTGCCAGGCTGCCTGATATCTCATCTCCCATTCGTGAAATTCTTCTGGCTTCACACAAACCTTCCACCAGGAAAATTTATTCTAGTAAATGGACTAGGTTCACTGTTTGGGCCAAAGATCAGAACTTAGATCTTTTCTCTATGCCTATTCAAAAGATCCTACAATACCTGATGACTCTTCTACATGCAGGAGCCTCAGCATCAACAATCACTGTACATTTAGCAGCTATTGCAAATTTTCATAATGGATTTGATAATTCTTCTGTTATGTCACACCGCCTGTGTAAAACTTTTTTGAAAGGAGTATTGCACGTTAAACCTCCTTTCAAGCCCCCCATAGAACCATGGGACTTGACCTTGGTACTTCAAGCACTAACAGGCCCTCCTTTCAAGCCTTTTGATTCTTGTGATATAAAGTTTTTGTCATGGAAGACTTTACTTCTAGTAGCACTTAACTCAGCGAAGAGTATCTGAGTTGCAGCAAGTGAGTGTCAAGAGACCTTACTTGAACTTCCACAGGGATAGAGTGTCCATTCATACTGGCCCTTCTTTCTTGCCCAAGGTCATTCCTGGATTTTCCATTAACCAATCTATTGACCTGCCGTTTTCTTCCCTCAGCATTCAAACAGAGGGGAGTACCTTTTGCACACCCTTGATGTGTATCGGCAGCTTTGTTGTTATTTGGACAGGACTAAATCTTTCAGGAAAACGGATCAATTGTTTGTGGCTTTTGCAGGACCCAGACTGGGTAAAGCTGTGTCCAAAGTGACTCTATCCTACTGGCTTAGAAACATCATTACCTTTATCTACCAACAGAATAAGCTATCCTTACCTTCCAGAATTAAGGCTCATTCTACTAGATCGATGGCTACTTCTGTAGCTTTTCATTCTAGAGCCTCTATGGATGATATCTGTGCAGCAGCCACTTGGGCAAGACCTCATACCTGTATCTCTCATTACAAATTGGATTTGGCCTCCAGGGGACGAGCATATTTTGGTTCTATGGTGCTCAGAAATATCCTTCCTTAGGGCCACGCAGGACTCAGTAGCTGGGGACTCGGTCCTATCAGTAAGGAATGAATAAAGATTTACATCAGATAAAGAAGTTATGTCTTGCCATAATGTTCCATCTGTGTTGTAAATCTTTATTCATTCATTACTTCTGCCCTCCTTCCCCCTGCCTGGACTCCTGGTGGACTTTAGGAACTCCTGGTTAGGGTATTTGTTCAGACAGAGCCTCCTTATAGGTTCATAGGTTGGTACTAGGCTAGTGGCCCTAGGGCCTATACAAGCCTAGCCATAACAATTCCCTGGCTATTTCTTCCCACACTATTTACTTCCCTGGACCCCTGTCTAGCAGGGTGACTGACATGATCCCTGGGGTGAATTTCCTTTCTCCCATCCAGTCATCAAGGTTCCTTTTGAAGAGGGCCAAAGAGGTGCTCTGCTTGACATGCATGGGCAGTCTATTCCAGAGTCTGGGGAGTCTCTGGGTCAGGAACCTATCCCTCCAGCATGTTTTGTTTATTGTGATGACAAGGTTTAGATCCCTGGAGCATGTGGCTCTGAGGGATTGGGATTTCTTTAAGTGTAGCATGTCCAACAGCTCTGGGTTTGACATGGCCTTGTATGTTAAGCAGAGATCGCCTTGGAGTAGACGATATGTGACAGAGTATAGCTGGAGTTTTTTAAGAAGGTCAGCATAGGGCATCTGCTTTAGGCCTGTGATTTTTTTAGTAAGGTATTTCTACAGCCTTTCCAGTTGTTGCAGATGTCTTGAGAGGTACATACCAAATGGGGCGTTGTATTCTATAATGGGTCTAATGAGGGATGAGTACAGTGGGACAATGATCTCCTTTTTTTCTGAATGAAAATCCCATAGTGATGAGGTGTGCCACATAGAAGGTGGCAATGTGGTTATTGAAGGTGAAACCACTGTCCACCTGTGTCCCTAAGTCTCTTATCACACTTTCAGTGTTTAGTGTACTGCCACTTATGTGGTAATTCACGGGTACATGTTTTTTCCCAAAGGGGATAACTATACATTTCTTGGCACTGAGCTTGAGCCCATGGCTCTGGCAAAGCATCTGTGTATGTAAGGCCCTTTTGTAGAGTATTGACATAATTTGGGGATTCAATAATGGCTCCCAGTTTGCAGTCATCTGCAAACTTTGTTAGCCAGAGTACCTTAGTGGTGGCTTGTGCTTCAAAGAAGTAGATGCCAAACAAGAGAGGTTTCAGGACTGAACCCTGAGGTACTCCACTTGTCACTTATCTTGAGCTGGATTTGGAGTCAGCTACTTTTACAGTGTGGGTTCTATCAGTAAGCCAGTTGGCAACCCATCGAGTGACGTAGGGATTAATGCCAAGCTTAGTAAGTTTATCTATGATTCCAAAGTGGGGGATGGTGTCAAAGGCCTTGGCGAGGTCCAGATAGGCTGTGTGGACTGCCTTACCCTCATCCACAGCTCTGGAGACTGATTTGAAGAAGTCAATCAGGTTCGAGAGACAAGATCGGCCCTTCACTAGCGGGGTCCAGTGTTTTAAGGTTGCCAATGTCTTTGTTTATAAGTTCCATGATAATACGTTCCATGGCCTTGCAGATCAGGCTCATCAGACTGATGGGGCGGTAGTTCATGGGATCCAAGGTGGATCCCCCCTTGTGGAGTGGGATAACTGTAGCTGTGCACCACTCAGTGGGCATGAAGCCTGAGGTGAGAGTATGATTAAACATGACACTTGGGTGAGGTGCAAGTTCATTTTGCAGTTCATGTAGTACACAGCCCGGGATGTCATCTGGTCCCATGGATGCTGTATTCTTAGCTTTGGAGAGTGCATTTTTTACCTGTGTGGCCGTTATTACCGGAATTTGGCAATCTTCCGATATTGAGATGGGCCGTTTAGGGGGTGAGAGGGGGGTGAAGTTGGCACTGAATCGATCTGCCAGGATATTGGCAATATCCTTGGGATCAGTATATTTAATGCCATTCTGTTGTAGCTCAGAGCAGATCTAAGCATTGCCATTTAGATTCTTGACATAGTTATAGAATGCCTTGTGGTTGTCTTTGGAATCTTTGGCAATTTTATTTTCATAACTAGCTTTGGAGGATTTTATGAGGGATCTCAGCTTCTTACTGAGGCTGGTAAGGGAGTTTTGTGCATCCTGGGATTTTCCTCTTTTCTGCAACAATTTCTTCCTTTTGTTGTAAAGTTTGTTTATGGCAGGGGACCACCAAATTGGCTTCCTTTATTTGGAAGAGAGCATCTTGGCTCTATTTGGGATGGCACGATTCATGCATGAGTGGATGTGCTCATACAGTGCCTTAGTGTAGGACTCAGCAGTCGAACTTTCAGTTCCTGTCTGCATGGGTATCACGAAGTTTGTAACTTCTGACTTGAGTAGCATGAAGTTGGCTTTGGAGAAGTTTTTTTATGTAGGTTTCCTTACTGGGGGCTGGGGGTGGGATGTGGATGTTAAGGGTGATTAGCTTATGGTCTGACCAGACCAACAAGGAGGGTGACCATAGGTGTGGAGCATCGATTTCCCATGTTGGTAATGACCAGGTCTAGGATATTGGAGCCACTGGTGGGACTATGAATTAGTTGATCCAGGGCATTGGAATTTATGAATTCCAAGAACCGTTGGGCAAAGGTGTTGGTACATGAGTAGTTTTCCCAGTTGATGGCAGGGTAGTTGAAATCACCCAGTATTAGGGTGTTTGGTTGTATATTAATATTTTCCAGTATGTTTAGAAATGTGTAGTGAGAATCTTGGAACATGGTTAGGGATCTGTAGCAAGCTACAATTTGGATTGCAGTCTTACCTAGTGTTAGTTGCACCTGGAGAATTTCAGACGCATTGTGTTGGGCAACTAACCTGGTGGTGTGAATATCCTTGGTGAATATGGACACTCCTCCACCTTTAGTGTTTCGATCCTGGTTTAGTGGCCGAAAAGTGTAGTAAGAGTTGTAGCCTTGTATTGCAGGGGTGCTCTCTGGAATCTTAAACCAGGTCTCAGTTACTGCACAGATATCGATGTTCTCCATTTTTAGGAGTGCCTCGAGAGAGTGCATTTTGAGGTTTAGACTTCTAGCATTGAGTAGCATTATCTTCAGATTTTGCATGCTTGTACCTGTTAAGGGGGTGGTTTTGTCCTTTGAACTTTGCCAAAAAAAAGGCACTATAGGGGTGGCAAGAGCCTTTGCCAATAACCTGAATCCCAGGGGCGACAGGTGCAGACCATCTCTGGCAAAGCATCATGGTCTGTCGATCATGTCGTCCCAGAAGACAGATACTGGATCCCCTTTGAATGACACCAGAAGCTTAGCCAATTGTTGAAGTCAATCATTTTGTCCTTATATTGTGGTATCATTCTGGGTGAAGGCAGGATGCTACTCAGGGCTAGGGTCATACCTGCCTGGACCACATGTTCAGAGAGCTCTTCCATGTCTCTCTTTATGTAGTCCAGGGAGGTACGTCTCCTGTCATTCACTCCAACATGGACAAGGACAGAGTCATATTTGTACTTGTTGTGGAGTGACTTGAGTGCATGAGTTATGTGGCAGATCCTGGCACCCGACAGGCAGCTCACTGTAATTTTCTCCTTGTTCAGCTGGTGAGTAGGACATCAGTCTGCCTGACTATAGAGTCACCTATGACTAAAGTGTTAGGTACGTTGTCTTGCCTTAGGGGCTGTTGCTGGGTGGCACACTGGTGTTTTGAGCTATGTGACACTTTGGTTGTGATTGGTGTTTGTTTGCGTTTCAGCTTTGGAGGTCCTTGTTGCTTGTGCAGGTTACAGTTAAGGGCCTCCGGATATGTGGATTTAGTGTTGCTATGTGTGGGTGTTGGTGTGAGTTTAGAAGGGCTATGCGTTGCTTGAGGTATAGCGCGGGTGTTAACCTTCTCCTCTTGACTGTCTAGCACAATCTTGGGTGGAGAGAGCTTCGCTTCCAGTTTGGCTATGTAAGTGTATCTCTCACAGATTGTTGTGTTGGGTGGTAGGAGGAGAGGGTTGTCTGTGTACATGAGGCAATTGCTGCATTTCCCCAGTATGCACAGATTTACCAGGTGGACAGGAGAAATCAACAAAAGCTGACCCTTGGACATGCCTGGTTTGGTGCTTTTTTTGAAAAGTACAGGAGCTGTTTTCCCTTACCTTAGCAAGGTACTTTGCAATTATAGGCTGTTTAGTGCCTATGATTCATTTCTCCTTATTAATAAGGAGAGTTGAATGCTTGTATCAGTTTAAGGCTTCCTAGTGCTTTCCAGCAGGTATTAGAGCAAGTGCTAGTTACAGGGATGCTTAAAGGTAACATGAAAAAATGGTTTATCCTAAACACTGCAGTGTGCACTAGAGAAGTTAGATGTGAAAGTAGGTAACTTAAGTTTTACCTGTCTAAAAAGTTAAGTTTTAGTGGAGAGTCACTATTTTTAAAACAGCAAGAAAGGGGGTGATCACTTTTGTATTATGGTACTATGGAATAAATTAGAATGGCCTATAAATTTAAATAGTTGAAGGGGGGTGATTTCACAAAATGATAATTTAGTGCTTACTCACACAAGCCAGTGAAAGCAGAGAGGAAATGAGATATATGGTCAAATTAACATAAGAGGCAGACAACTTAGAAAGACAGTTGTATTTAAGAATACAACAGTGACAGGGTGGGAGGGTGAGGAACATTTCTTCCTGACTCACAAGAGACAGAGCTGTGGGGTCTTTTGAAGTTTTAATATGCAGTGAAAAGCAAAACACAAGGTAAAGAAAACAAATCACAGCACTCAAAATATAAAAAGGCAATAAACTAATACAAAATACAACAAATAAAAAGCAAACCAACCTTTCCCTCACAGCAAAGTGTAGCAGAGTCTGGGTGAGCCTTTCCAAAAAAGCTCTGAAATGTTTTATTTTACCCCTTAAATAGAAGGTTTAGTTCCTAGCTCCACCCCATCCGTTCACAAATGATTAACCTTAAGTGACCTATTCTGTCTTATGTATGAGTCCTTAATTGATCCAGTTCTAATTTCTGCCTGACTCACAAGAGACAGAGCTGTGGGGTCTTTTGAAGTTTTAATATGCCGTTAAAAGCAAAACACAAGGTAAAGAAAACAAATCACAGCACTCAAAATATAAAAAGACAATAAACTAATACAAAATACAACAAATAAAAAGCAAACCAACCTTTCCCTCACAGCAAAGTATAGCAGAGTCTGGGTGAGCCTTTCCAATAAAGCTCTGAAATGTTTTATTTTACCCCTTAAATAGAAGGTTTAGTTCCTAGCTCCACCTCCTCATTTCACAGATGATTAACCTTAAGTGACCTCTTCTGACTTATGTATGAGTCCTTAATTGATCCAGTTCTAATTTCTGCCTGACTTACAAGAGACAGAGCTGTGGGGTCCTTTGAAGTTTTAGTATGCAGTTAAAAGCAAAACATAAGGTAAAGAAAACAAATCACAGCACTCAAAATATAAAAAGGCAATAAACTAATACAAAATACAACAAATAAAAAGCAAACCAACCTTTCCCTCACAGCAAAGTATAGCAGAGTCTGGGTGAGCCTTTCCAATAAATCTCTGAAATGTTTTATTTCAACCCTTAAATAGAAGGTTTAGTTCCTAGCTCCACCCCCTCACTTCACAAATGATTAACCTTAAGTGACCTCTTCTGACTTATGTATGAGTCCTTAATTGATCCAGTTCTAATTTCTGCCTGACTTACAAGAGACAGAGCTGTGGGGTCCTTTGAAGTTTTAGTATGCAGTTAAAAGCAAAACATAAGGTAAAGAAAACAAATTACAGCACTCAAAATATAAAAGGCAATAAACTAATACAAAAGACAAATAAAAAGCAAACCAACCTTTCCCTCACAGCAAAGTGTAGCAGAGTCTGGGTGAGCCTTTCCAAAAAAGCTCTGAAATGTTTTATTTTACCCCTTAAATAGAAGGTTTAGTTCCTAGCTCCACCCCATCCGTTCACAAATGATTAACCTTAAGTGACCTATTCTGTCTTATGTATGAGTCCTTAATTGATCCGGTTCTAATTTCTGCCTGACTCACAAGAGACAGAGCTGTGGGGTCTTTTGAAGTTTTAATATGCCGTTAAAAGCAAAACACAAGGTAAAGAAAACAAATCACAGCACTCAAAATATAAAAAGGCAATAAACTAATACAAAATACAACAAATAAAAAGCAAACCAACCTTTCCCTCACAGCAAAGTGTAGCAGAGTCTGGGTGAGCCTTTCCAACAAAGCTCTGAAATTTTTTATTTTACTGCTTAAATAGAAGGTTTAGTTCCTAGCTCCACCTCCTCAGTTCACAAATGATTAACCTTAAGTGACCTCTTCTGACTTATGTATGAGTCCTTAATTGATCCAGTTCTAATTTCTGCCTGACTTACAAGAGACAGAGCTGTGGGGTCCTTTGAAGTTTTAATATGCAGTTAAAAGCAAAACATAAGGTAAAGAAAACAAATCACAGCACTAAAAATATAAAAAGACAATAAACTAATACAAAATACAACAAATAAAAAGCAAACCAACCTTTCCCTCACAGCAAAGTATAGCAGAGTCTGGGCGAGCCTTTCCAATAAAGCTCTGAAATGTTTTATTTTACCCCTTAAATAGAAGGTTTAGTTCCTAGCTCCACCTCCTCATTTCACAGATGATTAACCTTAAGTGACCTCTTCTGACATATGTATGAGTCCTTAATTGATCCAGTTCTAATTTCTGCCTGACTTACAAGAGACAGAGCTGTGGGGTCCTTTGAAGTTTTAGTATGCAGTTAAAAGCAAAACATAAGGTAAAGAAAACAAATCACAGCACTCAAAATATAAAAAGGCAATAAACTAATACAAAATACAACAAATAAAAAGCAAACCAACCTTTCCCTCAGAGCAAAGTGTAGCAGAGTCTGGGTGAGCCTTTCCAATAAATCTCTGAAATGTTTTATTTCAACCCTTAAATAGAAGGTTTAGTTCCTAGCTCCACCCCCCTCACTTCACAAATGATTAACCTTAAGTGACCTCTTCTGACTTATGTATGAGTACTTAATTGATCCAGTTCTAATTTCTGCCTGACTTACAAGAGACAGAGCTGTGGGCTCTTTTGAAGTTTTAATATGCAGTTAAAAGCAAAACACAAAGTAAAGAAAACAAATCACAGCACTCAAAATATAAAAAGGCAATAAACTAATACAAAAGACAAATAAAAAGCAAACCAACCTTTCCCTCACAGCAAAGTGTAGCAGAGTCTGGGTGAGCCTTTCCAATAAAGCTCTGAAATGTTTTATTTTACCCCTTAAGTAGAAGGTTTAGTTACTAGCTTAACCACCTCAGTTCACAAATGATTAACCTTAAGTGAACTCTTCTATCTTATGTATGAGTCCTTAATTGATCAGTTCTAATTTCTGTCTGACTCACAAGAGACAGAGCTGTGGGGTCTTTTGAAGTTTTAATATGTAGTTAAAAGCAAAACACAAGTTAAAGAAAACAAATCACAGCACTCATAATATAAAAAGACAATAAACTAATACAAAATACAACAAATAAAAAGCAAACTAACATTTCCTTCACAGCAAAGTGTAGCAGAGTCTGGGTGAGCCTGTCTAATAAAGCTCTGAAATGTTTTATACCCCCTTAAATAGACGGTTTAGTTTCTAGCTCCACCACCTCATTTCACAAATGATTAACCTTAAGTGACCTCTTCTGTCTTATGTATGAGTCCATAATTGATCAGCTCTAATTTCTGCCTGACTCACAAGAGACAGAGCTGTGGGCTATTTTGAAGTTTTAATATGCAGTTAAAAGCAAAACACAAGGTAAAGAAAACAAATCACAGCACTCAAAATATAAAAAGGCAATAAACTAATACAAACGACAAATAAAAACCAAACCAACCTTTCCCTCACAGCAAAATGTAGCAGAGTCTGGGTGAGCCTTTCCAAAAAAGCTCTGAAATGTTTTATTTTACCCCTTAAATAGAAGGTTTAGTTCCTAGCTCCACCCCCTCAGTTCACAAATGATTAACCTTAAGTGACATCTTCTGTCTTATGTATGAGTCCTTAATTGATCAGTTCTAATTTCTGCCTGACTCACAAGAGTCAGAGCTGTGGGGTCTTTTGAAGTTTTAATATGCAGTTAAAAGCAAAACACAAGGTAAAGAAAACAAATCACAGCACTCAAAATATAAAAGGCAATAAACTAATACAAAATACAACAAATAAAAAGCAAACCAACCTTTCCCTCACAGAAAAGTGTAGCAGAGTCTGGGTGAGCCTTTCCAATAAAGCTCTGAAATGTTTTATTTTACCCCTTAAGTAGTAGGTTTAGTTACTAGCTCAACCACCTCAGTTCACAAATGATTAACCTTAAGTGAACTCTTCTATCTTATGTATGAGTCCTTAATTGATCAGTTCTAATTTCTGCCTGACTCACAAAAGACAGAGCTGTGGGGTCTTTTGAAGTTTTAATATGTAGTTAAAAGCAAAACACAAGTTAAAGAAAACAAATCACAGCACTCATAATATAAAAAGACAGTAAACTAATACAAAATACAACAAGTAAAAAGCAAACCAACCTTTCCCTCACAGCAAAGTGTAGCAGAGTCTGGGCGAGCATTTCCAATAAAGCTCTGAAATGTTTTATTTTACCCCTTAAATAGAAGGTTTAGTTCCTAGCTCCACCCCCTCCGTTCACAAATGATTAACCTTAAGTGACCTTTTTTCCTTTTTTTCTAT